>NC_042496.1:1098019-1106836 GCF_005508785.2 Acyrthosiphon pisum | reverse complement strand
GAGAAAGAGTCTCGATTTAGCGATAAAAGTGCGGTCGGTAAAACCCCCCGAAACTCAGGAAAAGGACTATAAGTATCTCCAACCCATGCAATACAAAACGACAATCAAGTCAATTCCTAAAATACGACCATATGATTGGTCACATTCATAGTATACAAAACAAATCTACCTACCATATCATTCAACTCTTAATAGGCATCCGCCTGAAAAGAGTACATAAGCCAATCTATGGTCGTCCTACTTGCAATGCAAATACAAAACAAATCCCCTCGTATCACCATCGGTCCACTATAGCTGTTGCTGATTGGTTGCTAATTGTTGGTATGACGAGTCATCATCGCACAGTTGCCTGATGATTGTCATTAGCACGGTGAGGTTTTTCTTCGTCATAACGTTTAACATTGTTGTGTAAAATCCGAGATTTGTAACTGCGTCTTATGTTTGTTGAGTGAGCTTATTGGTCCTTAGAGGTCCTGAAAAGCATCGTAAATGTTGTACCACGTATTATACCAATAATATATTATTGATAAATTAATATTGTTGACATTTGTCATTTCTAAATCCAGCCAAATTCCCTCGATTCAATCAACCATCATTCAAAATTCAAAAAACATGTTCGCCAAACTTCAACAATCAAACTACAACCACTTACAAAACATAGGCCAAACCATGGGCCCGCCAGAACTCAACAGGAAAAGACCCGGTGAACTGACCAGGCACACATAGAAACCACCTCAACCACTCCACCTCCTACTCCGAGTCATGGGGCTAAACCCCCCGAAACTTAGGAAAAGGACTATAATTAAGTATCTCCAACCATGCAATACAAAACAAATCCCCTCGTATCGCCTTCGGATCACTATAGCTGTTGCTGATTGGTTGCTAGTTGTTGGTACGACGAGTCATCATCGCACCGTTGCCTGATGATTGTCATAAGCACGGTGAGGTTTTTCTTCGTCATACTGTTGAAACTTTGTTGTGTAAAACCCGAGATTTGTAACTGCGTCTTATGTTTGTTGAGTGAGCTTATTGGACATTAGAGGTCCTGAAAAGCATCGTCTATGTTGTACTCCGTTACATTGCATTGCATATGGCCCCCTTGCTCGGAGTTGATGGTCGGTTTTCATGATGTGACTTGGATTTGGGCACTATATGCTGAGTGCTTTTGACCGTTTCCTAGCAGTTTCTTCTGGACCGATGGTTTGGCAAATATTTCGAAGGTGTTGATGGTTTGACGTTGCTAGTCGTGCGTGCATATTCTTGGCATCTTTGATGATTGATTGTTGGACTGATTTCATATGCGTTCAAGCCTGGATGATGTTATTTCGTACGAACCACGGAGAGTCCGTGATATAGTACGAAGAGCGATGTTTTGCACTGATTCAAGTTTTTTCCAGCTGGTTGGGGAAATTTGAGCTCCCCGTGCAGGTCTAGCGTATGTGAGTATATTGTCCTCACATACATTTTTCAAATGTTTAGCCTTGCACGTAGTGGGATAGGACTGTGGTGGCTGATTATTGGATATAGGGCTGGTCTGGTACATTTTTCCTTGCTTTCGGTTTCAATGGCGTGACGGCGGAAAGTCAATCTGCTGTCCAGGTGAACTCCAAGGTATTGACCGTTGATTTCCACTAAATAGTTGTGTTGTTGCATTGCATGGTTGAAGGGACTTATAGTCCTTTTCCTGAATTTCAGGGGGTTTAGCCCCATTACTGTGAGTAGGAGGTGGAGTGGTTAAGGTGGTTTCTATGTGCGCCTGGTCAGTTCACTGGGTCTTTTCCTGTTGAGTTCTGGCGGGCCGATGGTTTGGCCTATGTTTTGTAGGTGGTTGTAGTTTGATTGTTGAAGTATGGCGAACATGTTTTTTGAATTTTGAATGATGGTTGATTGAATCGAGGTAATTTGGTTGGATTTAGAAATGACGGTGTTCCGGACAAACCAAGGGGAGCCAGTTATTGTTCGTACTCCGTTACACGTATTACCAATATTATATTATTGATAAATTAATATTGTTGACACTTGTCCACCTGTCTGACGTACCTACCGTCGCAACGTATTTATCTATCCGTAAAAATAAATTAGTAGAGCTACTATTATCTCATATATTAATATACTATATTGTATATTAAACGGCGTGACCGATTTAACGCAAGCAACTCATTATTTTAGAAAATATGTATTAAGTAAAGTTTTTGAAAATATTTTGTTATATAATTTAGAAAAATGTTTTCAACCTTCTGCCCGTTGTTGTTGTGCTCATCGCTCCGGGAGCCTTGCGGTTAGTGTTGGTACCTCCTGACGCCTTCTTCGGCCGATCGGAGTCCGCCGCCCTGGTATTCTCGTTCGCAAAACCACTGCAGTGATCGTCAACCCTCCCATGGTGTCATCGGTAGTGGTGATGAATGGGTGGTCGATGACACCTCCGACGTTTCGCTGTTGTGACTCGAGGGTGGCCGTTCATCATCGTGGTCCCTTGTGGCTCAGGCTGGAGCTCACCGCGCTTTTCGCCTGTTCGTTGCTGCTCTGTGGTAGGCCTCGTCTTCTCGTTCATCGTCTTCGACATGATGGATTTGATCATGGGGATCAGCTCGTTCCGATTTGTCATCGATTGGAGCAGTAATCGATTTCTGGCAATGGTTTCCTCCGTCAGGTCGACCAGCGAGGGTCCGTACAGAATTTCCTCGAAGTCAGCGGTCTCCTTAGTATTTTGGTCATGCGGGCACGGTCGTCGAGCCATCTTGGACACACGAACACCGTGTGCTCGACTATATCGTCTGGGTCCATGCACAATAGGTGGGAAATTTTATTCAAAATTATGCAAAACAAGAGTTGCAACCACATCTCACACGATCTTATGTAAGACGTGTTAAAAATGAGAAATTTAGTAGTGAAGTAGGTACACAGGATGGGTCTAAATTGACGTCCAACTAATTGCTGACCTCACATTCGTAAGCACAACCCTCATAGATTTTATTCCGTATAAATTGGTATCACTGGCAAAATCGTTAGCTTGAAACAGTGTAAAAATAATTAAGAGGCGTGATAACTGTATGTGTCGTCTCCGTCTTAAAAGTGCGTAAACATAGCAAATTGTACGTAAAGCAGAACACGTGTAGCTCTGCTAGCTTAAAAATTAGAGTGAATTGACCCCTCTTACAAAATCTAATGGTAAGATTATTATTTAGACAGCCTCATGAGCTTTCTTATTATATTTAAATTTTAAAGCGAGTTATGACTATTTATTTTATATATTATAATTTATAGCCACTTACACTTCACGTGTAATAAAAATAAATTATTTTTATTTTTAAATAACAAAACTAAAAAAATTTAAATTTGATTAAAAATTTTTTGAATAAATTCATATAGTCAATTTGTGAATTTGATTATAAGAATGATTTGAATGGTAAAAAAATTTATCTAGAGCAGTTTATTTTTTAGAATTTTTAAAATACCAATATTATAACTATTAAATTAATGTGGAAAGCAATAACTTTATAAATATTATTCTTGGAAATTTGATATCATGGGTATATTTCTTAAACTACTTACCAATTATATAATTTTAATAATTTTTGACATACGTTTAAGTAGAAAAAATTCTTTTTCTTTCATCAAGTCCTGTTGCGCCTTGGTATAAATTGACGGTTCTAAGAAGAACCCTTTTTACATCAGTCGCAATGGTGGATCGACCGCAGCAATATACAATAATATTGCATGAAATGTACTGTTATAGCACGAACGGCCGTTTTACCCACTGGGTCAATTGCCGCCTCGTATTCACGAGTGTTTTCGCCGCTACGTCGGTCATTTTCCGCCTCGTGTACACGGAACGAGTGTCCGCGCCACAACGTTGGGCATTTCAGTAAACTGCCAGTCACCTGATCCGCCGTTTCGCACTGACTGGAAGACGTCGCCGCTTGAAAGTGTTGACGGGAGACTGATGACGTTCCGTTGCTGGAGCAATTGATTGACAGGCCGTCGTAATCAACTGAATCTGCTAGCTTTTCAGGATGTTCTGTCACGAAAGTTTTCCACGGGTTGAAATTGCTAAGTTAACTCATAACGATACACGGGGTTTGATGGCGCATCGAGTATCCGCGCCGGAGTTCTGGTATACACCTTTCCCCGACGTCAGATATAACGAGAGGTTACCATCGTCACAACTCCGTGTTCCATTATATTGTTGACGAGGCGATTCGTCCGTGGAAAACTGCCGCGGCACACGACCTAATTGTGGCGATGCTCTAGGAGTTGCGCACGGGGTCGTGTGGTTAGACGCTTGCTTCTGTCTCGTACTCCCCGCAATACGGCGAAGTCGATGAGCTGCCCTCCGTACAAACACTTTGGAGCGATTCTCAAGGAGTTTTGCTCACGGGTTCGTACAGGTCCATCTAGTGGCTTGTTGGTTTCTGGCCGAGGATCGGTCGTTTGGCTACCAAACATTGATAACTTCAGATTGTCGTGGTTTGACACAAAATCCGGCGAATTATTATTTACGGATGTCGCTCAACAGGTGTGCCCGGTTTATATTTAGTGTCCCGTACCGAGTCGTAAACTACCGGTGTGCCGCCGTGCGTGTCTGTGCTTACCGTCGGTACGGTTTACCTCACTATTTGCGCAGTTTTGGAGTTATGGTTATGGGAGGGGTGTTGTTGATTTCGTCATAGTCTCCCCTATCTATAGCCGTACTTTTTGGGGATGTAAAGTGACTAGAAGGGTTTTGAATTCACCGCTAAATCCCTACGATGGTGTCCTTTTGTATGTACTGTGTTGTGATTGGTTGTCTAGAAAAGGACCGTTTTGTGTGATGAAGACTGCTCCGTTACGGTATATTCCAAATTGATTCTTGATATCAGTAATTTCGTTTAATTTTTCTGTATAGTTAAACATACGAAACAAAACCACTGTACCTACAAAAAATTAAAAACGACATTAATAGTATCACCAATTAGAAGTTTGATGTGATGTGATTGATATGATGTGAGAAGCTCAAAATATGTACGTTTAATCATTCTCGAGCTTATATCGCGGTAGTTCACCTAACTCTTGTTTTTTTAACGCTGATGTAGTTAATATGTTATAGCCAACACTTCAGAATAATATTCTTATGATACTATTGTAATGATATGCTCACACACCATTATAATAAATAAACTAAAATCGTACAGAATAATAAATAACGGTCAGACTGTCGTTCGTAGAAATCAGGCATCTCTAATAAAACTATTGTCACCGACAAAAAGGTCTTTGCCGCCGAAGAGAAATCTAGTTCGGGGAAGTACAAAAACCTTTGACAAAACTGCCTACCACTCTCTGGTAGACATATCCGTGTCGTCTCTTAAATCAGTGCATGGCACCAGCCACCGAGTAACAACTTCTCAAAATATCAATACCGATTTCAACGAGCGACAACTGGACTTCTTATGTTAAGCCAAAATTAGTGCGTTTTTTATTTCAATTTGTGTACTTTGTGCCACCTAAAACCTAAAACTCTTATAAAATAATCTACGAACAACTGCGAATCAGGTAAGGCATTTAATATAATATTTTATATTGATTGCAGTATTACATTATATTATGTGCTTTTTACATGAAATATATTGTACGGTGTATTTGATCGAATTCTCGAATACACGATCTCGAAATCCCTCCGAACACCTGGAGGAAAGTAATAGCTTAATTTTACTATTTTAACATCTGAATTAAATATAACCATCGACAGGAGTCGTCCTTATATTCATCGTATTTTTAAGTTATTTCACTATAATAAGTATTATCCTCCGGAGTCTTGCGGTCAGTGTTGGGAATAGATAATTTCTTGGTACTTACTAACGCCTTCTTGGGCCGACCGGGGTCCGTCACCCTGACGAATGGCGATCTCGTGCCTGTCCGTGTTCCTGGGCCGACCGGAGTCCGCCGCATTGGTATTCTCGTTCGCGAAGCCACTGAGGTGATAGTCGTCCTTTCCGTGATGTCATCGGTGGTGGTGATAAAGAACGTGGTGGTCGGTGACACTTTCGACGTTTCGTTGTTGTGAGTCGAGGGTGGGACTGACCGCAGGACTTTGCACACCTGTCCAAAGGCCTTCACCACTTTAGACATGCACGGACCAATGTGTTCTTTGTTGAAGAATGCGTCGGCGAGACCTTGGACCAATTGGCAAGCGTATTCGGTCGCCTTTGCTGCGATGCATAGTGCGCCAGCGTTGTCTGTGGTGGTCGGCACTTTTGTCGTTTTCAGGATTTTTGTCTTATCGGTGACGTTCAGTGTAGGAGAGCTGAGTTGCTTCCTTTTGAACTGCGGAATTTTTGACGGGTCGTGGTCCATGTCCCATTCGGCATCAGTGTCGTTTGAGCACGACATGGCTTCCTAACCTGGAAAAGCTGGTCACGGAGACCAGGGGATGGTAGAAGAAAAAATAAAATAAATTATGGGAGGGGGGGTTTGGTTTTTTTTGTTTGGGGTACCTCGTCAGGGAGGTGCCGCTGGGCCTTGAGCCCAAGTCTTGGGGTCGAGGGACCTTTCGCTGCGTAGTTCCGGGTGTTTTTTGAACCGGGGTGAGGGGAAAACATTCGCGTGGTGGTGGGGGACGCTGCCCCAGCCACGTGGCTGTTTTCCGGAGCGCTGGTTGTCGCTCATCAGCGTTTTCAAATTCGGATTTTTCCGGTGACCGAATGACGTTCGCGTCGCGTTGTCGTTGGTGCAAATGTCGCAGATTTTGACCGACGGTGTCAAAATCCGTTATCTCAGATTTCGGTTGAGCGTGGTAAACGTGCGGCCGTGTTAGACTTATGGGGTGAATTGATAGTTCACTCACCTGGGCCTTTTGATCGGATGGGCCTGTTCGGAGTCTTGAAATTGGTCTGGCGCACTGAGTTCGGCGTCGAAGCTGGCGACCTAATGTATCCATGCGGTCGCCCGACACTTGTTGCACGATCGGTTTTTCACGTTTGGGGTAGTGAGTGGCTGATTCGGTGAATTTTTCTTTTTTTTTTGCGTCGGCGTAATTCGGTAGCACTGCCACGGTGCCTTCACAAATCGCTGTCGGGTTTGCTCAGGTGGCCGGGTTTGGGTACACAAAAAGATGCGCACGGTTGGTGCGGATTTTTTGGTGCATGCGTGGTTCGGTTTGCTGACAGCGGCGAAGCTACAGTGGGCCGGCCGCGGAGGGCTTAGGTCGCCATATCTCGCTTGGTTTTGATGCTACGTTGTTGTTTTGACGAAGCCTTTAGTTTGAGAGCTGTTTATTGGATAATTTGAAGGAGGTTGAATGTTGTTGATATCGTTGGTGGTGGGGTTAACCTAACCCAATACGGTTGAGGAGATTTTGGTTGAGTGGATTTGAGTTGAATGTTTGGACGCTAATAATTTCCATTAAAAGATAGTTTATTAGAGTTTGAATTTAAATTGCCTGATGTTTTAGGAATATTGGTGGTCATTGCGAATAGACGCAATTGTATTTCGTAATTGATTCTAATTGAGTAGACAGCTTATCGCACTTAATAAAATCATATTACCGATTTCTCGTAGAGCGGAGTTGTAGAAACACTTCTATCGGTAGATAAAAATACGGTTACGATAAGGCTACTCGGTCGGGAGACACGAACTGGTTATTATTATTCTAATGCTTTACCTCGTATTATATTTTACAGTTCATTTGAACAACGATTTGAACTTTTCGATTATTATTGAAATCGGCGATTCTAATATTAGTAAACCAACGACTCGAATAATTCTACGATTAAATGTTATAATATATTATAATACGTGTTATATTATAATAAGAACTTGCCTATGACACTGCGTGTTTTCTGCGAGTGAACCGACAATATTACTCTACTTATATAATATATTGTATTATCATATTATATAAGGCCGCGGTGGAAACAAATCGAGTGCACAATACATTTATTTTATTATACTACCTATGCACGCCGAAATAAAGTTTAAAATATAATGTTTAATTACGAACATCGACGCACTCATGCCAATAAATGGTGTAATATTATGTTTTGTCGAACAGTATATATATTTGTATTATGACGTGTTTGATGTTCTATCGTCCTTTGGAGCGTATTTATTGCATACGACTGACATTTAATGTATGTCGATTGTACTACTACTAAATTTTAATAATAACGTAGTTGGGCTTAATACGAATTCGAGCAAAGTTCAGTGCATGGAAAACTGCGGTTCAAATAAATATATTTCCCGGTATCGGATCAAAACGTTCCGCTGCCATCGATGCGTTTTTCGTGTTCGACTACGTACAAAATATCATTGCTATCCACATCACAGTATACCTACTATAATATAACCGTAATATAAAATATTTAATAAACCCGACTGTCAAGTCATTTTAACAAACACCTTCCGATTAAATAAACACTTATCAGATATTTAATTATTTTCTTAAACGTCGTCAAGTACATTTAAATATTTTATCCTTCAACTAATTTTCCGTGTACTATATTTATAAATGCGTAGGTATAACAGAGTGATTTGCTAAACATGCTCACGTTTCATCCCTCCCCCCGCCTTTTTTTAATTTAATAATGAATGTATTCAAATTATGCTGACTTGTATTGTTTTTAAATATAGGCACTCAAATCCGGTGTTTTCAAATTCTTGCTACATGAGGAGTATACATTTTTTTTTGTTTTTCAAATGAGAGCCTCCTTTTCTGAAATGTTGAATGTACCTAGTTTAAAATTCAAAAAGAGTTATTGTTTCTCAGGTGTTAAAATTCATATAATAAGGATAATAATAGTCCTAAATAATGGTTAAAAAATGTAAAAACTATATGTTATTATG
>NC_042496.1:1096705-1097919 GCF_005508785.2 Acyrthosiphon pisum | reverse complement strand
GATCTAGTACCCAGACAGAAATGTTTTGTTTAATAATATTATTATAACATTATAATCATGAAAAATATTAGTATAACGTTATAATAATACTATTGTTACAAAATGCTGTATGGGTACTTATTATGGTTAGACCTTTTTTACAAGCTATAATGTTGTAAGTTATGTATTACGTAATTTTGCAATTCACCATAACACCCATGTCTTTCAAACCCATCATCATGGAATTTGTACCCTCAGTGCAGCAAGTTAAATAATTCAAAAATTATACTCGTTAAAATTTTGATTTTGGTTCGTAAAATTGTAAAATAATTCGCTAAATAATGGAAAAAGAGAGTTTCCATTTGAAGAACACAAGTTCGCATCTTCATAGAACACTCCTTAAGTGGTACAAAAAATTGTGTAAGTATATATTTTTAGTACCTATATGTAAAATTTTCCAAATCAGATTATTAAAGAGAAAAGGAGATAATATATGGTTGATGGATCACTCTGTATTTTCCGAAACAATAATGTACCCAAATCGGTCTGTGGACTTTATAATATGTTAATATATTCTTATTATTTCATAAATATATTATGTGGATTTTGATGCAGAACGTTAAAACTGAAACGAATTTTTTTCCCCGAAAACACGAAGCTTCGTTATTATTCGTTACGATGCAAAGAAACAATTTTTAATATTCTAATGTTGATAATATACAATTTTAAAACGTGTATAACAGTAAACTTAAGACGAAAAGATTTAAATTTCATTAGGTAGGTACACTACATAATAACATGTTCTGGAGTATACCGTATAAAATATTCAAACCTTAAATTTAATTTACCATTTAAAATTCTTGAATTCGGATATACACTCGGTGTGTCCACGAACTGCAATAAAAAAAAAAACTATATTTACTTTATTATTTTGACGGATGGAAACAGTGCGTCCTATAAAGTCAGAAAACGTTTTCAGTTTCTAATGTTAATATTATTGTGTAGCGCGTTTCGAAATTGCTGCACCTTACTATGTTTCAAATACAACCTTACGCAACACATCGGGCCTTCCCACAATTCGGGAGTACATTCTCCGCAACACAAAAATACTTTTTTACAAAAACCAATTTTCAAAATATCCGCATATACACGACCTAGGCCGCGGTACTCAACATTTCACGAATGTGCTTAAAAATCGCCCATTTGATTGGACTAACGCCTAACCAAAATATTAC
>NC_042496.1:1076536-1096605 GCF_005508785.2 Acyrthosiphon pisum | reverse complement strand
CTAACTCATATTATCAAATACATTATCCCACACATCATAGGCCAACGCCTGAAATGTGTCAGAGGCTTATTAGCCGTCCAAGCAATAGCAATAGCAAATTGACCAAATCAGTGACAATCTCAACCAAGGTATTCAAACAGCTGCCATATTCCTTGACGTCGAAAAAGCCTTTGATACTGTCTGGCACGATGGACTTCTCCACAAGATGATGTCCATGGACATTCCTCTACAACTTATAAAAATTACCGAATCTTTCCTCTCGGATCGTACCTTTTCTGTTAAAATTGAAGACCAAAACTCGGCAGTAAGGAAGGCAAACGCGGGCGTGCCACAAGGCTCTTGTCTTTCCCCAACGCTCTTCAATATTTATACTAACGACCTTCCTACGAATACAAATTCTCGAGTTTCCTTGTTTGCGGATGACACAATGTTTTATTGTTCAAACCATAATGCGCGTTTTGCAATTTTGCAACTTCAGAAACAAATTGACTTGGCATCGGAATGGTTCAAAAAATGGCGACTACGGATTAACGAGTCCAAAACTATTGCAATTCTGTTCGGCCGTACTAAAACAATAAACTTAAATAATATCCAAATAAATAACATTCTAATCCCTTGGTCCAGGAGTGTAAAATATTTAGGCGTAACAATAGACCAAAAACTTAGCTTTTCCAATCATGTGGCAACAATTGTCAAAAAAGCTACCCAAATTCGTGGCATACTCTACTCAATCCTTAACAAAAAAAGCCCTATCCCAGCTAGGACTAGATTAAACCTTTTCAAATTATATATCCTACCCGTGTTGACCTATGCTGGTGCATCGTGGGCGCCATTTGTTTGCAAATCTTCATGGACGAAAATCGAAGCCGTACAGACCATAGGTATCCGGACCATCCTGGGTCAATCGTCCATAGTTCGGAACTCGGTCCTCCTGAACACAGCTGGTTTTGACACTGTCAGGAATACCATAAAGAAGAATTCAGCAGCTATGTTCTACCGTTGCTCAAGATCCCAATACAACCATATCAGAAACATAGGTCTGATCACCCCCTCACCACCCCACCCAAGGTACTCTCAACGCCCCAGAGCAAAACTCTGGGCAAACAACCAATAAAACAAAAATTAAAAATTAAAATTAAAATATATAAATAAATCCTACAATTCAATTTAGTTTTAACTTCCCGCGACTAGCAAAGGCAAAGCCTGGAATAGTTAAATAGGCAAAAGCCGTCCTACCGAGAAAGAAAGAAGAAAGCAATAGCAAATCAAAATTGAACGCCGCTGACTATTGATCATAATTCGAACTCAGTGCTTGACTTGAGGGTGGACGCAGGGGGGCGGAGTACCCCAACTATTTTTACAATGATTTTAGCATACTCCTACTAACTATTATCTGTTAAGGAGAATGAAAAGGGACGCTTCAACATTATTACCTATGTCTTATATTAACTTTTATTTTTTTTCAATTGATTATTTATAAATATGTGTTATATGATTCAAAGAGGGCTATTAGGAGGTGTGGGGGCATGCCCCCCGGCTCAATTACGTTTTACAAGTAATAGAGATGCTCCTTTTTAAAAAATAAACAGAGTCCCCCTACTTTAAATTTTCTAAGTCGAGCACTAAATTCGAACGATATTACGGTCTATGCGTTTATTATTAGCACGCTGTAAAAAGAGTATAGCTGATATTCTGTATTTTTAAAATGTACGAGGCACATGACACATTTTTTATTATTCGATTTCGACGGTTATTGCCAATACTATGTAGTTGGACACGCCGTTTTGCCACGTCACATAGACAACTTGTCCCACGCGCACAATACAATATGTTATATTGCATTAATAACGCTTTATTTTCGCCCAACAGCGGCTACAGTGGCATAACCCGCGGCGGGTTTTTCGATAAACACGCACACACTGCACACACTTACGATATTTGCGTGTCCCACACGTCACCGAGGACTCGACACACCCACACACATACATATATAATAATATAATACCACGTCTTATGTACGGAGGAAAAAACTCTGAGAGAATTCCAATATCGCGTGTACAATCGTATCGAAAAATTCTTACCCCCGGAAACCACCGCCACGACAACCGACGGATTCGATACCGGAGGGTATACTATATACACATACACACGGTGCATCACACATATTATATATATATATAAATGTGACTGGAAGAAGAGTCGAGCGCAATGGAAGAGGAAAAAAAACGGTTTCAATGAGTTTTCAAACGTCAAACCGACAACACTATAAAGGAATTTCGACGTCCTACGGGGGAGATGGAGCGAGAGAGTGCAGAGAGTGTAAAAATGTGAGAGTGTGTGTATGTGTGTGTGTGTAGGGGGGGAGAGAGAGAGAGAGAGAGAGAGAGAAAGAGAGAGCGTTAAACCTTGTTTCCGGAATAGGAGGAGAGAGAAAAGAATAATGGTCGGAAAAAATTTTAATGAATGTTACACGTTGTTGTGCTACCGTGAGCTTCTTCAGCGAACGAAATGATGATAAAAATAAAAACGGAGGAGAAGAATATTGTTGCAAGTCGTCACGTCCACGTCGTATTTCTAAATTAAAGAAATCCGACCGAGTGGAAACGTTAATTTCATCAAACATAAAGCCGTTTGACGCACGTTTTTTAAGCCAATATATAGCCCACCCTCCTTCGTCGCCGCTCCACCGACACACACATGCACGCACGCACAAGCTTTCAACTTATTTATACACTTTCGATTCGAACATTTCAAAACGTCGTCACAGTGACGCGAACTGTGCCAATATCAACGCAAATAACGATATTAGCTTTACTTAGCCGACATTTCACATCCACTAATACTTGTTTTAATATATGTATATTTTTCGAAATATGCATCGTATATGGATAGGTGCTGCCATCTGAAATAAACCCTGACGTTATAGCCGCCCACCCGTAAATGTATTCGACATAAGAGTATCTGATATAGTCGTATGTACTTACAGTGACGGAATCCATCCACTGTGGTGGAATTTGGTTAATGATTGTACAATAATTTAAACGAAGATATTATATTATTTTTCATGAAATATAATATCATGTACGCAATCCACGAATAATTGCATATTATTACGTCGTTAATATGATGTACCAACCAACATCGTTTGATTAATTTTCTCTTTTTCATTATTGAATTTTCAGTGTTGTTGTTTTTCTTTTTGTTATATAGTATTTTGAATTTTCGAAAATATTATTTACGTCAGCTATTTAAAAATATGTATTATAGTGCAACAACCCGCAGTGGTTGTAATTTTAATAACTGTATTGTCACTCATCACAAGAATACGAGCATCGAACTCTTTCTTTGCATGAGCTATTAATAGTAAAGTTTAACATTTGTCTCAAAAACCTAAAACATATAATTTGTTATAAGAAGGTATGTTTTTTAAAGACAAAAATATTATTTAAATTTAAATATTGAAATAACTAATGAATACATTTAACATTTTTTTAGACAAAAATTGATATAATATAAAAATATGATTAACTCAGACGACCTTATATTTTAGGAGCTAATATTTTACGAAACAAAAATCACCAAAACCTATATAAAGTATAGTTACATAATACTATGTACTATGTAGTGAATAATACTGCATCATTGAATAAAAAAAATACATGGTATATTGCAAACAAAACTCAGATATATGCAAATAACTTTTATCTAAATCAATAATAATATTAACCTGTTTTCGGTGTTTTGTTGGGTTCCACAAACTTCCATTGCGATTAAGGCATTTTATTTTAAAGTTGTTATGTGGAACAAATAAAATAACAAATAGGTAAGCAAGGAAATGATGCAAATAGGATTCTTTGTATCAAAATAAAGTGTGTCCCGAACTGCAACAAAATCGAATAGAAAACTATGTTTACCGTTACTTATTTTAATACTTCAATAAATATACCAACAGTAAATACAGTATAACTATGTAAATAAATGTAAAACAAAAATAGAATAAATTATAAAATAAACAAATAATGCACACAACAATGTCATATAATGTCATTGTCATACAATGTGATGGAAACAAAAAAAAATCAATCGGAATTATATACAAAAAGTCGATACCTGTTTAAATACAAATTACTTCAATCAATAATATTATCTGATTAATAATATTAACTATACACAAAAAAATTATGTGAATTTCTAATAACTATTAGGGGTTATACTAATATAATACAGTAGTTTGTAATGTTTAAAAAAAAAAACATGAAGAAAATAATATTAAATAAGATCATGGCAAATAAATTTAGAACAAATTAGAATTTGATGAATGATGAGTTCAAAGAAAATAAACACACAAAACACACAAAAAATCATTTAAAAAAATAAATGTATAAAATATGCATTTAGTGGTCATACTTATACAGATATGAAATAATTATGGTGTAATTACCTATCTAATATTATAGTACACAATTAATAATAAATTATGGTATAGGTACCGGGAAAGTGTACCCACTATATTGGTGTAACGAGATTTCCTATCTACACCGCCGTGTTACCATAATTGTATAATATAAACCTTCGAAATGAATATTTCAAAAATCGGGCTTCTTACGGAACCAGATAAAAATCTCCTCTATAATTTTGTTCATAGGTGTTTTTACAATTAAACCACTTAGTAACCCATATTATTTGATCCCGCAAACATGTTTTTAAAGGAATTTTTCGATCTATTTTTTTTCCGTGACACGTCCTCTTAAACACACTACTACCATAACCACGATACTGGCAAAGCGGATAATATGGTGACCAGTGAATTTACTAGAAAATGTTCTTAGGTCATTGAAGTTCACAGTCAATATACATTCAATTCCAAAAATGTTAATTACAAAATAATGTATTAAATTTGATACCAAATTTATACTTTCGATAAGATCAGAGATAGAATTAATACTGTCTTGCAATTTTTAATTCAAACGATTAAATGTTTTGATATGACCAAATAAAATAATAGATTACATGTTTTTACCAAATCAGAATACATTTCTTCGAAAATAAAATAAGACGTAATACATTCGACTGAATGGTAAGGTGATAACTGTGAACTATTTTTTTTTTTTTTTAAAGCACGAATAAACAATAAACAATCAATAAACATAATATTGTATACTATATTTGAGGTTCAAATGATGGGAAGGAATTGAATATATTTTTACTTAATTGGATACACCATTTGGATACACCACGCCACTGAACGACAGACACGACTGTCAACTCACTTAATCAAATAGATTATTTTAATTTGAATTTATGATTGAAAATTGGATAGGTACACTAATACAGCATTTTAAAGAAGTCGTTTTTTAATTCCTCTTTACTCAGTAAAAAACCCCGAGAAACGCGACAAATATTTTAAGTTTGGCTAAACCATGCCCTTTTCAGAATCTTATTTCAAATGCAATAATTTAAAAATACTTCTGTGGCTTTCACATTAAAAGTCATAAAAAAAGTAGGTCGCCCGCCTAACTCTTGTATCTCATTTTGTGTTCATTCTTCCCACGTTAAAAATATATTGGAAAAAAATATTTCATTAAGTAGGTACTGCGTAAATAGTAATTCAAAAATAATTTAGTTTATTAAATGTAAAAAAGAATATTTACAAAAGATTAAAAACTGAATATTGGTCAACGAATATAAAAAAGTCCAAAAATGATGGCCAAATAAAAACAAGCAGCGTATTCCCAAAGCAAACTTTTACCTATACATCGTTTGTAAGCTGGTTGAAACGCACATGGTACATTAACATAAATAATTAATGATTGAAAAGTGACTTTTAGAGTAGATAGTTCTTTGAAAATAATATATAATAATAGTATTCGACAGTAATTAGTTCTCTATATTTTGTGACAGCAATGGTTCGTTTCGCGTAAGTTTTCGTTAAGAAATCAACTTGTCAACTCCGTTAATATAGGATATCGGTGCATCCTAGATTACTTGTGCACCTACCTATACTTGGAAATGCACTCAGTGTCATTGCGTCGAATAATAAAAAGTATATATTTCTACAAATAGTATTCTTGCTATATTGCGTTTGGTGGTTAGGTACCGTCTTATCGACTATACCCACCACGCCAGAATAAGGATGGACGATGTCCTGCGCTTAGTCGTTATGGCAACAGCGTATTATCTCAAAAACATCAGCCAAGTTCTTCGATAAGTCGAGTATTATATATTATTTATTTATATCATCGTTGGGTATTGAAACATATGACACGCAATTCATTGCAATTCATTAGAAATTCATTGATCGATTTATTGCAATTTATTTCATGTTATTGTGTTTGATTGTATCCTGCACATGACACGACTTCTGACTGTGGTGTAGACATTCTACGTACCTATCTTGTGACGTGTATTAGACAAATGCGCAATGTACCTAAGATGTATGATTGGATCTCGGGCCATCGCCCGGAGGCAGGTAATGCCTTTGACGTATTCGATTTCGGAGAATTGTGAGGTGACGTGTCGCTCCTGCACGGGGTTAACAAGTGGGTATGTTATGGGTGTAAAGACGCACGCGGTGTATTCTTGGCGGAAGTCGAGCGAAAGGCTCGTGGCAGTGGCGGTGAAACATGAATAATTAACCCATTCCAAAATGCACGCGTCGGGACCTATAGCTGGCAACTAATAACGTGACAAACCTCTCGAGTTCGGAATACATATTGTCGTCTACTGCACGTGGTGGGGGATGATACCACACGGGGTTAATTTAAAATTGTGTATACGACAAAACGGTTTTGCAGGAAAGCAATGCCCGGATGAAAACTTACTGTATAATATAATAATATGTATTTCGCCGCCCAACCACATTACCGTTTTTCCCTATTAAATTTGTATATATATATATATATTTCTTTTTTTTGTTTTATTTTATTTTACTTTATAATATTATTATATAAATATATTTTTTATTATAATTATTGTTATTATTATTTTCTAGGTAGGTACTTTTATTCTTTTTAATTCGCTTTTATTACACTCAAACTCGAACAATATGAACACGATGGTTGTAGAGTTTTCATTCCCGAAGCGTTTTCAACGATGTATAATATACACTATATATATATATTATATAAATAATATACACTATATATATATTATACGCTATCAAATTTTACCGAGCGAATATTACAAAAACATTGTACTGCTGCAGGTCTGCAGATATTTTTTTTCGCTGCAGATTATTTTTCACAAACTATTATTATTATGTTTTAGCTTACGTGAACTAGATACTCACGAACCATTACCATTTAATGTTCCCATTGAGTTTTAAAATGCGGAAGAAAAGTGGAATATAGTTCTAATTTCTTGTGTCTTATCGCGGTAAGGGTCGTTTAGAGAGTTTCAATTTTTTTTAATCAATCAAGCGACCAACATAGCTCCCACCTTCCATAGCGAATTGAATTTGGCGTTATTTCCATGTTTTTTTTAACTTGGTAAAAGGAATAAAATCCTATCAAAATTTGTTTTTCATTACTATAAAACAGGTTGGTATTTTATATTATAGAAAATTCTATATTTTGCATATTTTTCATAATTTAATAGTTTATACTAGCAGAGTTGACAAAAGCTATGTATTGGTTATAAAAGTTGAATTTTTTTATATAGCAAGGAATGTCGATGTATACGCATAAACCTAATACTATTGGTTTTACAATTATCTGCATAAATTAATTTTTTTGGAGTTTTTCATTACGGTTAAGAGTCAACGTGTAGTGTAAAATAGTTTTATAGACATGATATAATTCTTAAAATGTTTTGATTTTTTTTGGTATTAATAAATACAAAATGATTGCCTTTTTTTCGATTTTTGTTCCCGGATTAAATAGGCTTGAAAATCTAATTCAAGGTTTCTCATAAAATTTCCTAAAAATATTTAAAATACGTCATGGTCACGTCGTTTTTCATAAACTTAAATATAATATTTTTATATATTATATATGAATATGAATCTTAAAAATAAATAAAAATAAGTACCTAATAAATAATAAATATAAATTAAATAAAGCAAATATATGACCAACAACAGATAATAATATTGTTATTCCAACTACTTAACTACCAGAGGTCCAACTCATTCATTTAAGGTGTGACAAATTATTTACTTAAAAATGTACGTAAATCTATCTCCTTAAAATGTATCTCCTATAAAGTTATTATTATTATTATTATTATTATAAGTTAATTTTTCTACAAACCTAGTGTTTCAGTATTCTTCGACAATGTTGTGGATAGTCTGAACTTCCCCGAAATTTCAGAGTGAATAATATTCACTGAATACTATATATTTATGTGGGAAATATTATAATATAACATCTACATTCTCAGGCCTTATACGTTTTAAGCTTTTTGAAGCCGTCCATCGAGCCTGGGACGCTACTAACAGGTAAACTAATGAGTAGGGCTCGGAAGTTGTAGGAGCTAAAAAATGTAAAATATGCATGCAAATATGCACGAAAAAAATGCAAAATATGCATTAAAAATGTTAAATATGCGAAAAACGATGTGTTATAATCAATGAAATATGCACTTTTTTAGCTAAAATAGGCGAAATATGCATTTTCAATTTTCAATTTTTTTAACTCGCAATTGTATACCTATTTCAAATTTCTATTTCTATCTAATTAGCTAGGTCTGCTATAAATTGAGATCATACAGAACAATATGCAATTCCTACAACTTCTGAACCCTACAAATAAGTATTTCGGCATACTAGCGTGATAGACTAAATGCGTGTCACAATATCACTGTTATTAACTCCGTAATTGACTATGGCGATGACAATACATACCTTTGTTGATAATTTTGAGTTATATATTCAATATTAGTTGAAATATACAGATTAAGGAAGAAAAAAATATAGAAAAATTATAATATTAGAAAAATATAAAATATGCATAATATGCAAATAAAATCAATGAAATATGTACTTTTTTTAGCTAAAATTGGTAAAATATGCGAAATATGCGTTTTCAATTTTCAATTTTTCAACTCGCGATTGTATACTTAAAATTTCTAGCTAGATCTGCTATAAATTGTGATCATACAGAAAAATATGCAATTCCTACAACTTCCGAGCCCTACTAATGAGGAATTGATTTTAATAAACGTTTGAATTCACACACCAGTTTCCGAACATCTACTCCGTAGTATTTTCTGAGGATACCCGGACCCCTATGAGGTTTCTCTCATTCCTTCTATTACTGTCTAGTCAAAGTACATATAGGGGGAGGGGGGTGGCTAAGAGAAAACCGGCTAGCAGCTTATTTCTTGATAATTACGAGACCATTCATATTCGTGTAGCAGTCCATAGATCTCTCTATTCCAATAATTTACGTGTTTCTTGGTATAGTCTTACCTGATGCTTTCTGAGCAGTTTATTACATCAAATATTAATGTCAAGTAAGTAAGTGCCACTAATGGGTGGCTTCAAGCAATCCATGTTTTTTTTTAACTCTGATCTTACACGCTTATTGTGCAAAATGTATAGATTGTGCATTTGTAAAAAAAAAAAATATTAGTATACATATATTAATACATGGCGTTTGGTAATTCTCCGAGGAACGAATAATACGATTGATGTTTTCTTTCGAGTGCCTAGTGAAGTCCAGCTATATTTCCTCGTGGAAATTCCATCTGGGCATCATAGATCCGTCCATCTTTGACAGGGTTAACCCTGCTACCGGCTTGTGTTCGGTTCTGGAGAATTTATTTAATACAGTAATGGTTTCTCTCAGAGTCTCCTTTGGGTTGCAGTATCTCCTCGTGGTCTCTCTTGGGAGAAGTGCTGTGGTAAAATTGTGATTTAAAAAATTCCTCATTTTTTGAAGAATATTCAATCTGAATACCTATCTTTATCTACAAATACTTACCACTCTCAAATCTCAATATTTTATGTGTGAGGTATAAATATTTGTAGCCATACTCAATCCACGGAAGAGATCCCGGACTTTCGCAATATTTTTTAAACATTTTTTATGCACTTTACAAAATATGTTTACTTTTAGTTTTTACCTGTTTAATATTTTTCCTTGTCGTTAAAGGTCGAATTGAAATTTAAGGTTTTGTACTCAATATTATTATAATTACTGATATTGGTTCTATACAAAATAAAATATATTATTAATATATACTAGAAACAGTGGTCATTGTTTCTAAAAACTGTGGTCTAAATAGAAGAATTAACCCTTCCCCCCCCTAAAAATAAAAGTATGTGTGTGTTGAATTATTTTTATTAATTATACTGTCTGGAATCTACTCAGAATTTCGATGACCTTCCCCCTCTCTCCCGAAATTAAATCCTAAATACGCTACTGGCTATTCAGTATAAACACATAGGTAGGTAATATTATTATTTATAACGAATAAAATACAATAGGCATAATTTAAAATTCCGTTTAAAACGACAATAGACAAAATAATATGTAGGTTAGGTCTGATATAGAATATAAAGCACACAATACAACTGACATGTATAATTTTCAATTAAAATCCCTATTCAATTTATATTTACCTATACTTATATACATATTATAATCGTTGTCGCCGATCACTTGGCGGGAAATAATGTGCATTAACGGCATAACGTCGGAGACTGGGTCTAATAATTATCACTAAATCTAATTATCGATTCCAAACACGTATAACGCATTATCCTACCGTTTAATTACAACAAACTATGGCCTTTCATAATATTTTAAACGTTTTAAAATGTGTGCCGCAAACTATAATGTACACTACCGGTCATTGTGTCATTATAATCGGAGACATACAATATATAGTTTCAGAAAAAAAGGAAAATTTTCATTTTGCAAAAATATAATATTATAATATTTAACTATGGATTGTTATGATATTTTTCATCTTATTGATCTGTGTGTTAAATGCCATTAATTTGTACATAAATGATTAATCTGAACGTAATCGTTAAATTAATACTTTTAAAAACAAAAATAGTATCGGATATTATGGATATTATGACTTACAACAATGGCTATTAAATTGTGAATGAAGCAACTTCAGATGTGTTTCTAACTGCCTACACCGAGTCACGAAGCGAACAAGATGTTATAATTATCATTAAAATAATGATCTTTATTAGTTCGTTGTTTTTGTAATTATGGTAACTACAATAAAATGAGATGTACAGGTTATATGGTATAAAAAATTGAAAAATATAGTACTTTGTATAGTATTGTATTATTGTACTGTTGCAATACCTTATAATACTCATAAGGGGTAAAAATATCTTGGCTGAAACGACAAATGGGTGAAATGAAAATGTATTTTCTAGGCCAAAATGACAAATTTATAGTTTCTGTTTTTCAACCAAAATGATGTTTGGCCAAAATAATAAATACACATATTATGTGGTAATGTGGTATTTAATAATATAAAAATATATTATAGTGGTAAGTAAGTACGGTGGACAGTAAAATATAATATGTGTTCGCTTATTGTGGACCGATGATGTTTACACGTAATACGTGTACAACCGTTTTTGGTTTAATGGCAATCCACCTGAAATACCTAACTGCGGGTGCGGGTTTTTCTCGTTTTTTTCCCCAATTTTTACTTTAGCTCCGTGAATTATTTAAAAGCTCTACAGTTCGTTTCCCATTTCGACGTCCCCGGACGGCGACATGACGACGTCACCCGTAACCCCGTCCACCGCCACAATATTATATTGTCCGTTTCCTTTGGTCCCGAGACGACTCGCCGCGTTCCTTTGACCCCTCTCTGTAAATTGTCAAAAACTTCGGCACTGCAAAAACGGTAAACAATAATTAAGTTTCATTGCGCCACCCATCATGTAATATTTACGGAATATATACGCTTTCGTCGCGGAAAGAAACATCCACTCGTCGACTCGGGCAAAACGTATAAATAAAGTCTTCTGGCCCCCTTTTAAGCGCAAAGTATACAAAATGCGTAAAGTGTCTGCGGGGACGGTTTCCGGGCGAGCGGTCTGAAATTTGTCGTAAGTATACACATCGCCCCGTGCCACCCTCCGGGCACATATCTTACGCGTACCTCCCCCTGAGTTGACGAATCGCGTGTACGAGCATTTAAAAACATTACGCGCTATTACAATAGCATACTGTGTAATGTATGTGACAGTTGTCGTGAGTCACACAATACACATTCCGAAATGTCGTATTATTTATTTTTAGCTCCCGAGTTACTCTGTTGATCCGCGTAAGGGTTCCACAACGCGTACATACCAAATATGTTATGCACCAGACAAAACAACGTCGCTTCTAACGACATAACATGTTTTCATTACGAAACAATTTACACATATTATTACAGCGTGTTCGTTTTTATTAGGTGTTAGCAGTTTACAGTAGTCGTGTGACTTGACGTGCAACTATAATTGCAGAGATCTGACTTCGACTGTGGTTGATGTCGTGATGATATCCGCATCTAGATAAGTAGTTACGTTAGGTTGGGTTAGCTACTTGAAAAAGTTTAAATACCCAAGTTGGGGGTATATTTTTAGCTATATTGTTTCCTTTAAAAAATTACAATTTATTATAGTTTTGGGCCCTTTCATGATTATATTTTAATGTTTTCTTGGCTACAGAAATCTCCAACTGAAAAAATAATCAGCCATTTGTTGGTGGGGTAATTCAACAATTCATATTATGATTTCACCGTCAATGAAAATGGGCGATTCCATCACTGTGGTATCATAATGTCTATCATGGAAAAATATTCACTCATTGATTGAAAAACACACGATTGTGTATACTGCAAATATTTTAAACAAATTCTTAAAATAATTACCTAGGTATTTAAATAAAACTATTATCGGAATCTAAAAAATACTGAATTGTTACGCTTTGAGACATTGGCCGTTGATGTAAGATAATTATTTTGTACCTTGTATAATTTGTAGTTATATTGGATAGCTATAACTTACCATTGTTGACAATATAATATATTCCAATACAGAGATACTACTTTGCAGTGTTTAGGTCGTCATCATTAAAAAAAAAAAAAACGAAAAAGGAACTAAAATTATTTGAAAAGTTCAGATAAATAAATTTATTTTTTCTCAAGTAGTCCAAACTCTTGACACTTAACCGATCCGCTCCGGGCGTCCTTACACATGCATATTTCTTCAAAACATTAAATAATTGAATAATTTATTAGCTTTATAAATTATGACCACAGTTTTCAACAGGTAATACAACTAACAATTAACACCATTACCCATTAACATATTGTAACTTTATTACCCTTTTACAGTCTATATTTATTCTACTTTTTAAATTACTTAAATTAATATTCACGAGTATTCTATATTATTGATAAGACTGTATTTTATTATTGCGAACTACATTTAAAATCTTACACCAAAACCACATTACTTTTTTTGTGCACTTCGGGTGAATATTTGGTGCACTGTATTTATTATTAAAACGAAATAAGTGCAAGTGCAAACTCATGTTCACCTAAAAAGAGATTTTAATAGCTAAGTTTTGGTAAGTCATAATATTATGCAATATGCATGTATATGTATTTGTTTGTATAAAGTATAAACAAACCATGTTTCACTTCTTTGAGCAATGTTCTATAAAGTTACTACCCTTATTTAGAAAGGTCATATTATATGCTTACCTAAGTAAATACTGATTATTTCTGATTTGTATACACGTAAAAGTTACTCTTTGAGTGACCTTAATTTTATTTACAACTAAATAGGTATAACTTAAAAATGAAATTGATTCCATTGTGATAAATGAAACACAGTTACTATTCTTAATGGTTTTCAAAGAACAAACGATGTTATATATATTATATTAATCTACAGGATGTTTCAATTCTATATTTACGGTTAGTTTCGATCTGAAGTTTTATCAACGGATTTTATAATAAAATACCATTAAATTTCGACATTTTATGAAACCAAACCCATTATAAAACAAGTACCATACTCTACTCCTGGCCATATTATTTTTTAGCATTTAATACATTGAATTATTCGTTATTCATCAATAATGGTATTATTGAAATCAAAAAAAAAACGCACGAATACAATATTATTTGTACGGAGTTTGTTTTACAGTGTGAACATAAAATACAAATTTTAATATTATATTAGATAGCAATATATAATTATAATAATTAAAATCAATTCTTATAACATTAAATAAAATGTTTAAACATAAATATGTTTTTCGGCTAGATACTAGATTTTTGGTTTCTGACCGATTTTTCGTAAGTCTTTCGTTGTCAATGGTTACTTATTAATAAAAACATATTTATGATTCATAGTTCTTCCTTGTTAAGGAAAAATATCGAGTAACGTGCTATGGTTTTTTTTTTATAATTTTTAAAACAAAATAAAAATTATTTTATTTCTTGTTTTACATAAAATATTGATCAACATTCATTTAAAACATTTTTTTTAATACCTATACTGTTTAAGTAAAGTACGATGATAATTTTTTAACACACAAACCCTATATTATACACTTATTTCTAATAGTAAGTACCTGTCACTTCTATAACTTATTATTTGTCATCTGTAACAAAAATTCGTAAAACAGAGACACAGTTTAATGAAATAAACGAGTTTTTACTTCTCTTCCAACAAACTTTGAACAGTTTGCACAAAATTATTCACTAAAACAAGTGAAAAAAAATGTGGTGTCAAAAAAACCTTTCTCGTTTTAATATTCAAATTTGTATTTGCATGATATTATTATTTGCATGCATGAAGAAGATATTATATTTTTTTAAATAAATGCCAAAAATTGTCTTTAAAAAATATGTGATTTATTTGTTTACTATTATATACGCATGTTTTTCACAGCAATCATCGACAAAAGTAAAATAAATCTATTGATTTGATAAATAATAATAATCTACACATCATAACTATATATCTTTATACTATTCTATACATATTTGCAACAAGGTTATATCACACGATACCTATCTAAGTCGAGTAAGAGTACTTTAAAAAGCATTGAAAATGTTACCAGATATTTTTTAAATACGTCCCATTTTTTAATTTCATATTAAACCTCAAAATATAACAATATCCTCGTTTCGTTCTTCATCGTAACTTTTCGTAACTTAACTAACTACTGGTATCTCAACGTACATGTCACTTTTTAAATTTCTAGAAACTAGAGTGCAAACACCCTACACCCTTAACGATACTACATTACAATACAATTTTTCCATTTCGGTTGTCCTAAAATTAAGACTCGAGATACTATAGGAGTTAAATACGAAATTCGTATGAATTACGTCAAAGATGTAATTCTTTTTCGATAAAACTATAACAGTTTTGACAGAGACTGAACTAGGATACTTTAGGCATGAAGAAAATGTTAAAATTACGCCCGATCATAGGCCAAGAAGACTGAAATACCCTTTCTATCATTTTTTTTCAATTATTATGCATAATTTGCACAGTAAAATATATTAAATTCAAATATTTAGTATTCATTGGTGAATATTCTGGTTATAAGATAAAAAAATTATATTTTCAAATTCCAATTATATTAAAATACTGTGTGAGATTTTATTTTAAAGTAAAACTATCACTTAACACATTTCTTTGTAAACATAAATACTTAAATAGGAAAAACCATTTAATACATAATTATCTGTGCATATACTATAAAAAATGTATACGTTATAAACAACTTATAATTGATACGTTGATTGATTCGTCATAAAAAATATTGTGAAGCAGATATTTTAATGAAAACACAGCAATAATAGATACATGCCTGGTTTTTCTTAGAATCTTAAAAATTATAGAGTAGGCATCTATATATGAATCTATACTTATTATAATCTTAATGTTTTTGGAACTTTGACTGATGCCTAGATAATCAAATCACGAATCCGAAATCACAATCACAATGTATTTATTATACGATACAAGTGACAAACGTCATACGAAATAAACGACAAAAGACAAAATTCATTGTGATAATTTTTATTATTTTTGCTACGTGGTGTTACTAATTAATAAAATAACGACGGTTATTATTTTACGCTGTACGCGTGTACTTATATGATTGTATAGATATATTTTTTTCCTTCAAATGTGGTCCATGTCATAAATGATAAATCAATAACCATAATATGGTAAACAATTTATGCTAAATTAGTGTTCTAACTTCTAACACCAAACACTAAAGACTTAACATAGGCCCATAAAAAAATTACGCCCACTAAAATTGATCACCTGGGGATCAATTCCCGTCTTCACCCCTATTTTCACCACTGCGATTGGACACCTCACGTAAAAATCAATAATATATTTATTGTAAATTACAATTTATCCACTGCTATATTAATAGTCAATTCAAATACGTTGTACGAATAAATTTCCACGTGAAAGCCCTACATATATATATGATCGCAGTTCCTGTAAGATTTTTACACGAGTGCCTAGTCAAAAAACTACATAGGTAACGAGGGGAAAAAATAATAAACTCTTGTCGATTTTATATATAAGCTAATAACAGTGGCGGGTGCACTTTTACGGGTGGCAAACAAACCCGCCGCCGGGGCTGATGCAGTGTCGGGAGTACAAAAAAAAAATAAAGATAAACTTTACGAGCGCGGGTGGACGATAAAAATACACACTATGGAAATATAAATGACGGTGGTGGATGGTGGATGGTGGCGGTCCCGTCGAAGTAGCTTATGATTACTTATACATGTACCGCAGCCTAAGTTTCCTTCGGCAAGATAAATGTTCACGGGAGATTTTGTGCGTGTGTGTGTCTGTGATGGGTTAAGCTCCGAGATGCCTATATATGCGTAAACTAGTCCACCCCCCTTCCACGACACGACGCGGCATCCTGCGTACATATACTTCCGCGACAAGAAAACCGTCGCCCGTCCGGAGTTGGAACGCAGGGAATAAAAGTAGAAAAAATAACTGTCACGTCGAATAAACGTCACATACTACAAGCAAACATACAAATTGTACAATATATCATATTTCCCGAACGGGGTGTACCCCACGGGTGGAGGAGGTGGTTAGGGTGAATGCTGCGCGCCGCGCTTGGTGGGTGAGTGCGAAGAGGGGGTGGGTGCGACGGCTAATACTCTCTTCTGCCCGGGTGTGTTCAATGACGTGCCAGAAATCCGTCAAACGCAGCAGCAGTTTTACCTGCTTATATTATATATATATATAAATACGACCTCCGTGTATTTATCACGAGGAGACTTGGGTAAAAGACGTGTGGTGTGTGTACATTTCGAATATATACATATATTATATACTTGCGTGTGGGTGTGTGGGTGCAGTATGCGTATTATGAATGAATTTAATGTGCGTATATGGTATATACGATATAGTCACTCATGCGCTGGCGACGTCGTCGTAGTGAACGCCACGCGGCGTCGGGTCGACTATTATGATGGCGATGATGATGATGATGATGATAATGATGGTAATAATAATAAGTTCGACAAACAATACAAATTACCTACGTGGATGCTGAATCGAACTGGCCTAAGCATACGATCAATTATTAAGAGTCTATTATCGCACTCACATGATTGAACACGTAGTCTATGATAGCTCGCCAGTCTCAGAACAGAGATCATCTATACCGTCTCCTGGTGGTATATGGTTAGTATATATATTACCAATGACTTAGATCGACATTACTGCCACCTGAATCTAATGACACGTTCGTCTGATGTATTCTATAAGTCCATATATATATATATATTATTTTTATTGATACGATTCCTGCAACGTCTACGAAACTCCAATACATATCTCAAGTGGGTAGTAGGGATATAACGAGGATACATTTATGCATATATCGTACACCGTATTACTTGGTACAAAACACTATTTCAATCTCCAAGAAAAGACACGATTGTATTACACTCCCTGAGGAATAGGTCCCAGTTTGAAAACAAATGACGTAATCGGATAATCGCGAGGATGGTGGCATTTTTTTATATTGTATGAATCAAACCGATAATCTACGTAGGTAACCAATGTGGCCCCATACGATAAATTTGTATCTAAGTTAGTTCCGGTGTGTATAAAGTCCGATTAGGCGATGGATAAACGATTATTAACAGACAGCATCCTTACTAGAGATTCATCAAATTTCTTCATACTTTATAATTAATTGTAATAGGCCGTATAAATGAACACCGTATAACGAAGACATTGAAATAACACGTCGCATAATTCTGCAGCACTAGAAGGTTGACAATTTAAACCTCATTACCTGCGAATGGCCAAAATGACAAAATTATCCACGAAAAGTGTCATCAATAGTAACAAGAGAATTCAAAATGAAGTTTGAGCACAATTATATACGACCCTTATTTTCGATAATAGCTTCGAGTCGTCATATTTCGATTTTGTTTCACTCTCACGTGCACCTGATGTATCATACACATTTCGTCCTACAAAGACGGCGACATCAGCGGAGGGAAATCAAAAAAATCTCTACCCAAACGATAGGTAAATAACGAATAACAGAATATTGGATTACTTAAGAGTTGAGAATCATGAGCGACGTAATATAGGTAATAATTATAAAAATGTATTATTCCATTATCATAACTATAGACAATTATATACACATCAATATCGTTTAATCCCTTGCTTCCGTCGAGTGCGTAATATCAATTAAGATAACTCATCTGACCATGACCATGTATAATACACAGTACACACTCTTGACAACACTCGTCAATTTTAAAAAACAATATGAGGCAATTGTAATAAATATTCAAAAATAATAATAATAAAACGATCTCGTTCGACGGAAACTGCATGCAGCATCAGCGACAATGCAGGTAGTAAATATGTACGACGATGACGAGCAAACCGACTACATGTGTAATAATAATAATACGCAAGCAACCCCCCCCCCCACCATTTTTGTATATTATGTTTACGATACGAACAGATAAATCGACGTCTGAGCAAGCAGGAAAATAAAAGTAAGCCATTCGTCGTCGTCGTCGTCGTCGTTGGGAATTTATAGCGATTTATCAGTATTCTCTTCAGTCCCTCCAGGGCACATAATATATCTATACTTTGCAGTACATACATTTATATATACATGCTCGCATCGACTGATAACACCACGCGTATACGTCTAGACGTCTGGTCTAAGGGGCTCAGTAAGCGGAAGGGTTAACTGGTTAACACGGCGACCAACCGACTTCCGTACAAAATGCCGAATGTTTTAATGATGTTTCATACTGATAACATACAAATATACGATTGTAAGTCAAGTATCAATACCAAAATTTTCATTATAAAATGTATACCATTAATCACTTACCCTAGCTTCACCTCGTTTATAACCCAGAATAAATTGTTCACCCTTTTATTATCCATTTGACACTTCCAAAGTACCTACTATATTCAATTTGCTACCAGAACCCCCACAAAGTTGAAAATTAAAGAATTTTTAGTGCTCTAAAAGGTGATGTTAAACCCAAAAAATAAAACCAACATCAATTAAGTACAATTACAAATAATTTTTTAAATTTTAAAAGTTCAAACATATAATTTAAAATAAACAAAGAGCCTTTGTCCAACTATTCAATATTTTTTGAAATTAATTTTTTTATGTGTATACTCTGTTTTAGAGATTGAGATGAAAACAGTTTTTAAATTTATCATTTATCATCTATGGTTAAGGACCACACTAATAGGCGATAGTAATTTGACCAAAGGTACCTATTAATTTCCACCGAAAAAATTATAATCGATTTGGGCGAGTGAAATTTTTTTTACCAACGTAAGATTTTTATCTTGACCTAATCTTGTGACTTTGATGTGAACATTTTTTAAAATAATGTTCATTATTAATTATTTCTATTACATAATATTTTGTATGCGACTGTATTTTTCAGTTACACCTAATCTCTACCATAAAATCATCAAATTTTAAATCTGTTTTAGTATGAGTCCACGTTACAGTTAGATATACATGATAATACTATCCCAATGTGTTAGTCTCCGTTAGGCTTCAGTCTACGGCCAC
>NC_042496.1:1065513-1075541 GCF_005508785.2 Acyrthosiphon pisum | reverse complement strand
CGGCCAAATCACCGCAACGACTATTATGTAGGCCAAATCTCCACAGAATTAATTTTGACTAGACTCGACATGGATTAACATAGTATATTTCACGTTTTATTCCACCCACTTACCAAAAAATTTAAGTGTGCAAATAAACCGAGTCCCATAGATTTTGATGCTGAACCGCATTCTGATAGTTCTTATAACACAGAATCGAATACGTTAGAAGTCGATAGTACTTCATGTCAGGTCACGTGACAACTGCGTCATATGACAATATTTCCACTAAGTATTTAGAAAAAGATTAAAATGCATTTGTCGTGAAGTGGGACCCTAAGCTCTTGGGAAATTCTTGGGGGAAAAAAATCCGAACGATATTGGTTCGATTACAATAAGTAATGATTGCATTTCCCGAGAGTATATTGATTGCATGAAATTTTAACGAAAGCCCCAAACTAAATATCCTCAACGTCAATACTATAGGCTTTATCCTGCACAACAATATTTTAATTTATACTGTCTGAAAAATCCTCGTTTTCATTTTGTACCATAATATGGTATTAAATATATATTATACGAAAAATTATTTTAACACGTCTTATTCTTTTAATTCATTTCTTGTTCACTATAGTGTTTATATCTAATTTATAACAATTAAACTCATTAGACACGCTTCATAATAATAATTGTTGGTTTCTTTTATTTGTTTATTTATTTGAAATGCAACACACCATTATTTACCCGATATAATTTTATTTATCAAGTTGTATACATTTTGCAGGGCCATAAAAACCAACCCCTCGTTATTATAAATTTATCATAAAGCAATAATAGTTTATATTATCTACATAATATATGATATATTTAATATATATACACGATTCGAAATCTTACCATTTAAAAGCCGGAATTCTAAATGATATTTAGTTATAACTTACAAGCTTATATATTACCGTTAAAAGTTCAAATAATATAATATTATTGTATTTATAAATATTTATAGTATTTTTAACGCCTGGCCATACGATTCATGTCACGTTACAAAATGGGCAATATGGGCAATATAAATAATCTTTGATTGAAAATAATGCAATGGTCGATTGTTGCTGATGTCGATGGACAGCTATATTCTATATGCATAAAACATTTTATAATGCAATCTTGTCACGAAATATTGGTCAAGAAAACATTAGTACGTACACGAAATTTATTATTAATGAAAAAATTCGCATTTTCGTAATTCGATATTCTAACATTTTAGTGCCAATAAACTATATGACCCAGTCAGATTAGAAATCCACAAATTCAATTGACGTCATTCGTTTAACAATATTTTCGTTGTAAAAGCAAATATGTATAATATAAGTATAAATAATTGTTCATAAGTATAATAATAAATAATAACGATTATTCTAAATTCTAATGATATTATAATGTTAATAGGTAGCTTATAAATGATAACAAACTATAAGAAAAAAAACCGGCCAAGTGCGAGTCGGACTCGCGCAAGAAGGGTTCCGTACTATCATCAGCTATAAAGATGTTGGCAACACTGCTTATATTATATATTCTAGGATTTTTAGTATTTGTTATTATAGCGGCAACAGAAATACATAATCTATGAAAATTTCAACTTTATAACTTTCGTGGTTCATGAGATACAGCCTGATGACAGACGGACGGACAGCGAAGCCTTAGTAATAGGGTCCCGTTTTACCGCATGGAACCCTAAAAAGGAATATAAAATTATGAACAATGTATCAATCTGATTATGTAACAATAATAATGTAATACCTACCAATATTTATTAATTTCTCTGAGAGCAGTTTATGAGGACGGAAGAGCGTTGTATTAAACTTGTGAGCATCAAGTATTAAAATTAATCATTTTAGGGCTTTAAACTACAAAATAATTTTAACGGTTTCGTGTTTCTAACAAATTTTATCAACAGTTTGAATTTCAAATTCTCATAAAAATATTATGGTTAGAGATATAAAATAACTATAATATGTTAAAAATGTCTAGAAAAACTAGAAAAAGATAAATACTTATCATATCTGGAAGATTACAATCTTGTAATTCGTGAAAATTGCCTGTCTCAATAACTATTCTTTTCTGAATTACAATAAAAAAAATATACCTATAATTTATTTATTACAACAAATAATTTTAACTATTACTAAATTAATAAAAATTTAACGATTCAGATGAATTGAGGCACAAAAATATGATTTCATTGAATCCAAGGCTGGGCAAGTTAATAATTTTTTTTAACTCAGTTAAGTTAATATGCACCAATAACAAAAAGTTAAAAGTTAAAAGTTAATACACACTTTTTGTTAACTTTTTATACAGTTAAAAAAAAGTTAATTTGTTTATACAAGACTAGACTACTTAATTTTTACCAACCCAAAACTAATTTATAGACTATAGTATTTATACTTTATACAGTATTTTCATATTAGTTAGATTCGAATGATCAGACTCGCGGGCAGCGAAAGCCGGGTCGAGATTCTTACCAACGCAGACGGCAGGCCTTCAGCCAACATGTAATTTTTCTTAACATGTAAAATTAATTTAAATGTGCGCCCTTAGAGGACAAAGAACATAGGTGTCAAAATTATAATTCATAAATTGTATGTCATTTAATGTATAATAAACGATGGCGGCGTCGCGGAAGTAATGCGCAAGCAATTCCCGCGGCGCCGTCGGTTCCAAACTGAAAAAAAAAAAAAAAAAAAAAAAAAAGATTCGAATGATATACATTTTTTACTTTAAACAATTCACGGTAAATATTTTTTGACTTCAAAACGGAATAGACTGAAATAGTGAAATATAATAAAATTAAAAACAAATTAATTTAACTTATCTTACTTCTTGAAATGAAAAATTAACTCCTTAATTTCACGTTAATTAAAAAAGAAATTTAGTAAGTTAACAGTAAAGATAATGAAAAGCCAATAGTAACTAGTTAAGTTATAAAGTTAATATAAAATTAACTTATTAACTTAACTTTTTAACTCGTTAATGCCCAGCCTTGATTGAATCATTGAATGAATAAGAATATATATTGCGTCGCGAGTTTACGAGTATACCAACATCATAATAATATGTACCTACCATAGTGACATTACACAAAATGTAATGTAGGTATTAAGTTTCCTTTACTAAGTTCCTTTACCACAGCTTTATGTTAAGTACTACAATCAAAAAAATAACATTTAATTAAAATTACAATCCAACAACGGCTAAAATTGTTGTTTCCTAAGTTTTCTGTCTGAAAAGTAATATCTACTCATTATGGTTATATACTATTATATACGGGGATTGTCAAACATCACAAAATGTATAAGTAAAAGAGGGACTAAAAAATATAGCTTATAAACATTTTTCAATCATAAATGATATAAAAAAAATACGTAGGTGTTTCTTTTATATCGTATTATAAAGGCTATACAGGCATCGTTCAAGTGAAAATAAGTAATTTTATGTAGGTAATCGTTTCATTTTACTCATTATAACATTGAATACAATTAATAATAACATATCAAACTATTGAAAACTATTTTTATAGATATTTTTTTAAATTATAAACTAAATATTTTATTAAAACAAATACCTATAAATATTCATCTCATAATACGAGGCATTTCATGATAGTTGACAAATTATTGTATAACAGTTTATTGTATATAATATTGTTCTTAGAACAGAGTGTGCACTTAAAATATTATGGCATTTTGTAAAAATTTAAAAAAAAAACATTAATCTAATTCAACGTAAATATGATAGAAAACGCAAAATAATAATGATGTAAAAGAAACAAAGCGTAAGGAAATTCCAAACAAATCATAAACAAAAACAATTAAAATAAGTTAATGAATATTTTCAACGTCTGGGTAGACATTTTTGAAGCGAACCAAAAGTAAACAATAGCACATCAATACAGCGAATTTACGGGATAAAAAATAAGTAAGTAAGCAAACTTTAATTGCAAGTATATTATAACAATCTATATTAACCAATTATGCATTTCGTATTCGGTGAACCTCGCGATTATAAATAATCGCGTTAATTAGTATAAAATACATCAATGATACGGTAAATATACAGATTTTTACATAATATATAGAACAAGTTAACCTCAACTTATTTCATCCACAAAAAATTATCATTTTTACCTTCCTCACGTGTATCGGTTTCAATGACGATAATTATTATTGAATAGGATATTATACAAACATATTTTATAATCTGCTTACTTCAATGTTCGCATTGACGAAGCAAGGACAGTCTATTATTTGTGTTATGACTTATGATGGTCTGTTACGTGTTTTTTTTTTTTTTCCATAAAACTTTTTGTGGCAGTAGAAATAATAAAACGGTCGCACAAAGGTTATACCTACTTTAAATAAGTGTTTTTTTTTTTGGCAGTTTTTGAGATGTTTTCACGATCATTTTGGAGTAAATCGAAATCAGAAAAATAATATCTCTTCGAGAATGGGATACTTAATATTGTTTAGTTCTGTTAAAAAATCATAATGTGACACTATCAACTATATAACTACTACATACTATATGTTTTAACAACATTTGTTGACTAATAACTTACCTATTATACATTTAAACATATTACTAATTTATTATGTCTACACTGAAATAAAGTTTCCATGATGAATAAATCATTTTTAAACTGTTTGGTAAGTTTTGATTCTAAGTGGAGCGATGGATGTATCGATTTTATAATTATGTTATTTTTTTGTGACCTTCATCGAGTTTTGGAGCAGAAGAAATGCTTCAATCTTCAATTTTGTGGATGGTTTCCGGTAGAAAATTGAATTATTTTATATTTTATACACTGCTTACTGCAATGTTCGCATTGACGAAGCAAAGACAAACTATTATTTGTGTTATGATGGTCTGTTACGTGGTTTTTTTTTGTCATAAAACTTTTTGTAGCAGTAGAAATAATAAAACGGTCGCATAAAGGTTATACCTACCTACTTTAAATAAGTATTTTTTTTCAGCAGTTTTTGAGATTGTTTTCACAATCATTTTCGAGTAAACCGAAATCAGAAAAATAATATCTCTTCAAGAATGGGAAACTTAATATTATTTAGTTCAGTTAAAAAATCAAAAGGTGACACTATCAACTATATATCTATTACCTACTATGACATATGTTTTAACAACATTTGTCATAATATTTCACATCAACGCGACTGATAACTTACCCACGATAGATTTATACCTATTACTAATTAACTATATTAACTACATTAAAATAAAGTTGTCATGATAAATATATCATTTTCAAACAGTTTGGCAAGTTTTGATTCTAAGTGGAGAGATGAATGTATCGATTTTATAATTATGTTATTTTTTTGTGACCTTCGTCGAGTTTTGGAGCAGAAGAAATGCTTCAATCTTCAATTTTGTGGATGGTTTTCGGTAGAAAATTGAATTTAGTTTATACTCTATAGGAGTAGTGCCAAAAATTTACAGAACTTAACAATATAACTGGGAAAACAAAAAGGTAATTACAAAAAACTAGAATATCTATGCAAAACCAGTTTTCAATAAAACTGATTTTTGTCAAAAAGAAATAATCGTATCGTGACTTAAAATGTTCACCAAATATTTTATAGATATAATAGAATTTTTTTTAATATTATGGCTCTTTCTGTGCTACTTATAGACAATATTGAAATTTTCAACTTTTAAAAACTTTTTTTAGACTTTTTTTTCCTATAAATATTGACACAAAGTTTTATGCTCAGTTTAAAAACTAAATAAAAGACACCTACTTCATAACTTGTACTGGGAAAATGCCACGGTTTTTTTTCCTTTTTCATTAACAATTTACTAAATTACTGTGAAATTACTGAACTAATTATTACTATTAACAGTCACTCGTCAAAAACTCATAACATACGATTATATTATCTCATTATTATTCATTTACAATGAAACACGTGTCAGGTACCTATACACAACATGCCACATTTTATTTTCAATGGATGTTTTAAATAATGTGATGAATGCGTTTTTATTTTTGTGAACAGGACTTTTGATTTAGAGACTACTCCTATGTGCAGTAGATCACACACCACAGCTCGATAATATACATTCGTGCTCAAGTGCGCTACAATACCATACCGAAACAAATTTGTCGTGCAGGTTTATATATTTTAAAATTGTTTTACACATAAATATATTTAAACTTCTAAGTGGAAATAAAAAGCAGTAGGAATTGCAACGATGTGTTTTTTAGCAACAAGTTTGAGGGAGTATCTCAAAGGTTTTACAAAGCCCTTCGAAAATATTGTAAATCGCATTTCCAGCGGGAAAAAAATATGAAATAAAAGATAAGAGTAAAACCGTTAAAATCAAATGGCACTGCAGTGTAAAGGCTTCTATGTCGTTGTTATAGTCTAATTTATTGTATTTATATATTTCTCTAGAACGCGTGTAGGTACTCTCATTATGTATGCCTTCAGTTAATAGAAATAATAGAAACGACGTTGTGAGTTGTAACGTGCAGTAATATACAATAGAAAAACAACAGACGGTGAAAATCACTTTCATCAGGTGTACACTACAGTAAGTTGTACATCATCTCGTTTATTGTAATAATTGCAGTGAGCGTATACTATGTGAGAGAGACAAAAAAAAAATCGCACAATAAAATGTAATTAAACCATCAGCGACATCGAGTGTGTTCTTGATGCAGTGGCAGAAGCAGATTATGACAACGTCGACGACTAAGTAACTATATATTATTATAATGTTCTATGATTTGCATAATATACCAAGACGAGTGTGTATGTGTGTGTGTGCGTGTGTGTGAATGAAAACCTCGTCGTCGATAATATTATTCTCAGTGTGTGCGTACTTGTAGTAAGTGACTCAAGTGAGTAATTCGAGCAATTAAATCCTAGGCACGTAAAGGGTCAGGTGGTGTGGCGATGACACGCGGCACGGTGGCATGGCGCCTTGACACAAATAATTTTTTGTACGATAAAACCGTGAGTCTGAAACGGACGTAAGAATGTTATGATTTAATAATGATTATGTTGATGATAGTAATATTATAAGTTATGCCTATTGCGGCGGTGACCGGTAAAACCGACTTTGTTTTGTCTGCTATAATAATATACGAATACGTGCGTAAATCCGGTAAGAAAAGCGATAACATGATGTTATGCTCATATAATATTTTGCATTGATAATTGTACAACATTATACTATAAGAACGATGGTATGCAAATCGAAAACTAAAACTTTAACTCATCGTGACACCCGTCCATTTCGAGTGCCTAAACATAAATGGAATCGTATTCTGATAGAATAATTTTATTCATTTTTTTATTCGTATTTTTTAATCGTATTCATTATTAGACCATCTGTTACGGATCTGAACAATAAGCTTAATTGATAAAATAACAATAATATCATGAAAATAAATGAGTATAGCCTCCCAGTGGAAGAACAATATTTTTTCAGAATAATATTGAAATTAAAATAAAATGCACAAAAAACCACTATGCTAAAATAAAAATAGCAAATATTTTAACAATCGAAAAATAATAGCAAAAAAAAGTTGCAAAACTTAATTTTCTCAAAATTGTTGTCTGCAGTTTATTAAAAAATCCCATCTCTGTCGCTCGTCAGTACTAAAAAAATATTTCTATTATAATCGTTCATCGCGGCAAACAAGCGTCTCTCTCTTACATATTAACATTATCGTTTAAGGTTTAACAATGTGTAACTTACCGGATTGCGAGGAGATCGCTAACCGCAAATACCAGAGCCCGTAATATAATATTGAACCACCGCGTTTGTTTATACCACTGCAGGAGGTGTTGTTTACGCAGTTACCTTCCTATAATACTAAACTGCCTAAATTATAATATAGGTCGCATCTATTGGATACAATTTTTCAAGGTTAGTAATATTTTAGTAAAATTATGCATCATTTGTTCACTGAAACGTTTTCGAAAAATTAAATTTAAACAAAATTTAAAATTTCGAGCACTAAGACCATAACGATCGTGGCACAAACAATGAATTTTGTGTGACGTGCAGTTATATGAATCGTTATTTGCTATTTATTACTATAGTCAACTCGCATAATATGCATTCTGTCGGTACCTTCCGACTGCATAAGATGTTTTTTGTAAGTAAGTATACTAAGTATATTAATATTGACGTGACCTATCGACGACAACGCACGTGCCTTAGTAGGACGGCGACGCATTCCTATTGTAGTGTCGGGTAAAAATTTGGTATTTTAGATTGTCAGAGAAACAAGGAATGTAACTATATTGGTTTTACAATGATGCAAGTTTTTTTCTTGCGTTTGTCATCGAGTGAATAATCGCGACGTCAGCAGAAAATTTGCTTCGATCATCTTCCATCACATTGAAAGTGATTTCTATAATATGGCATTTTATCAAGCCGGTACTTTGGGAGATAAAAATTTACAACACTTTTTCTATCAATTTGAATGAATTAACAAAGACTAGAGGTAAAAGGATATATTCGCGTAATGCTACAGGTCTTAGACAAAACGACTATTTGTTTTTTATTTCAGAAAAAATAATTGTAGATAATTGAAATGTTTATCCCAAATATGCATGTTATCATTTCTTAGGTTTTCTAAAGATTTCAAAATATTTTACACTTGGTGGGCAATATAAGTACAGACTTTTGAAATTATTCTAATTTGTTTAGTCTTTTCAGTATTTTTCGATAGCTATTTTGTAAAAATAATTGACTCTTCTTCACTATGTTCTACAATAAATTATTTATACAACAGTTTTCATAAGTTGTTCTCATCGTAGCTAAACATTTGTATCCATAATAAATAGTCACTGTTTTTTTTTATTTTAAGTGAGTTAAGTTTAAATTTTTACAAAATTCGTCAAAATTATAACGATTTGCTAATTATTTTATAGTTTAAAACGTCCATATTATTTAATAACTTAACCCTGAAAATTATAATATACTATTACTGTATAATTTGCTATCCAATTATTATTAAAATTCATAATTAAAATCATTACAAATAATAGAAATACAAAATAACACATACATTTAGGAATTGAGGCAAATTGAGGAATTAACTCACAATTAAAAATCATTTTTCATATCATTCACATACAATCATTTATCTTCAAATTTAACACATCCATTAAAACAGTGATCTGCTCAATGACAAAGTACACTCGAAACCAAAGAACCAACAGGGTCGTGACGTAACTAATGTAATTCGTACTGTAACGACGTTACTTTGTTTATAACACATTACATCATATTTCTCGTTACAATTTTTTCACAGGAACAAAAATGTAAGTAAATTTGTATTTTGACAAGACATTTTTAAAATATATTACGTTACGGTTTTGAGTATCGAGAATTAAAAAAAAAAAATGTTTTGGTGAAGTTTTTTGTAGTGGTCTGTCATCGCCTCACTGTGATTCGTTGTGGACAAAAAAATAACGCACAGGAATAAAAAATAAAAACCGAATTCGACATATCGTCGCGAGTGTTATGTCAAGAGCTCTTCAGTTTTTATAATGGATAATATTATTATATTTATTTTTTTGTTGGCGCTCAACTTTAATTAATTGCTTATTAAAAAAAAAACCTATTGTGATTTATGCTATCGCATAGCATTATTACAAAATATGAACGAAATTAATTTTCGCATTATCAATTAATTGGTAATTGGTACCTATGAAAAACCATTTTTTTTTTACCAAAACTTATAAATTAGTACTTATGATACTCGTCGATAAATATTTGTTTTTATCGATTCGTAAGTATAATGTTCTACAGTTAATAACCAAACTATAATACATTTAATCAATCAAATAAACCAATAAAAAATAAATACCTATAGGTACATATTATAATAAAATATATTATTCAAGTTATAATATTTTGGTTTATAAAATACCGTTTCGAGCCCGATCGTCATACATAAATATACCTAATTTGTATTTCAATAACTACCAAGACACTATATTATATTCACCGAA
>NC_042496.1:1064206-1065413 GCF_005508785.2 Acyrthosiphon pisum | reverse complement strand
ATATAAGTAAAAAAATCCTAGTGAGTAGGAAATTGAATTTTTTTTTACCATTTCACGTAATGTTTGTTCAAAGTCGTGTTGTTTTCACGCTAAAATGCAAGAAATGCCATTGCGGGGACCTTTTAAAACGATATACCAATTTATATATTATTTTAATCTACCGTTTATTGGCATGTCGGATGATGTTATCGCGTATCTAAAACCTATATTGCAACCTACCTATACGCGAGCCCAAAGATTTCGGAGACGGAAGTAGAGAACGATTTACTAAGTTAAATGCTAAATATTATGTGGGACTATAGTTTAAACGGTAGAAGATTTGTTTTTTTTTTGTTTAGTAAAATTTATTACCCAACTCGCTATACATCACGACGTTACTATATTATACCACGTTCGGTGACGGTTTAGAGTTATGTATACTCGTCGTATATTATAGTAAACCAGTGTTTGTAAAATGTAATATTATTACGCGCACGTCGTCTCGTTATTAAATAGAAAAAATAGGTACCTACCTATATAATCGGAGGAGGTGGATTAAAGTTTTCACTTTCGTTTCCCCGATCGGCCGCGTGACGACGAGAGTCCCGAGGAATCTCACATTATTATATTATTTTGTAACGTATACATAATAATATGTAAACATTAAACGCGCACACGATATTATAATGACAATATTACGTGTACTGTAGTAGGTATACATAATATTATTATATTATGCTCTTGTATATAATTATTAATATTATTATTATTATCAAAACACTTTACATAATACATAATATATATATATAAGGTAAACTGACCACGGACGTCCGCGAGTTTGTTTCGTACGTTTCATCGTCCATAGTTCGTTTTATAATACATTAAAAAAACATCGCACTTGGTCGAAGGTCAAGAGAAAGCGCACAGTGCAGCTGCAGCAGATGACGGTCAATTTCAGTTGCATAACGGCGCCGTCATCAGGTGGTGGCTCGCGTGCTTACAATAACAACAATTATTATTGTCATACTTTATTAGGTCTCGTCGTCCGAGTCTGCGGCGGCTCTGATTTATCGTAATATTATTGTCGTTACGTATTCAATCTGTTGTAACGGAGCAGTCTTCATCACGTAAAACGGTCCTTTTCTGGACAACCAATCACAACACAGTACGTACAAAAGGACACCGCCGTAGGGATTTGGCGGTGAATTCGAAACCTTTCTAGTCACTT
>NC_042496.1:1063102-1064156 GCF_005508785.2 Acyrthosiphon pisum | reverse complement strand
GTGCAGGTTTTTGCATTTTTTTCACGTTTTTTTTTCATATAAATATATATTATACACTACAGTTATATGTTTTTATGTATTTTATTGGTTAATATATTATGTATCTATATGTTATTTATTTTATTAGGAATTATAATTGCACATTTCCCAAAATGTTCATTGTTATATATAATTATATAAATACATAATATTATATTTGTTTGTATTTTTCCTAAATTATTTCGTATGTTGTGTGATAGGGTTTTCACTTATAGCCACTCGACGACGGGTCTGCAATCCACCGCAGGTGGATTGCCTACATTATTTGCTGTAGCATATTGTCTGAAATCCAACAAAGTCGGATTGCCTACCTAGGTGGCTAACTTGAAAGTTATGTAATCGATTTTGACTTGCTAGACACTCCAACACGGTTTTCGACTTTACACTTTTTACATGAGAAAAAGCACCGGACATGCGACGGCACATACTACTCTATCCGCCACGGGCGGATTGCTTATTTTTTTTTGTCTTTTTTGTCACGGGTGATGACTGACTTACTAGACATGCGGGTTTTCGAATTTAAATTTTTTTCACATACAAAAAAGCACCGGACATATGCTGGGTATCATTGAATAGTCGATTTTCATGGGCCATGGGAGATTTCTAGACCCTGAAACTCGACTTTTAAACTTTCCCGTCTACGAAACGAGACCATCATAGAGCCAGGCCTTACCATAAATTCTTATTACAAAATCTCTTTCTATATAAGTGTGGCATTTATAATTCGACTGTGTCTCCAAAATCAGTATTCACTTACAACTAACACGGGGGGGGGGGGCCGGGGGTCTAACTATATTTTCCATTCTTCAGTTACCTACGCTACCGACGTGCAGGTCGGCAATCCACCGTAGGTGGATTGCATACCTGGTGATATATGTACGCTTCTCATTATGTCCACGATTCGATTCCTTACCTATGTGATTTGATGACCGATGGCTAGACAATCGTATACACCTATCGACTTTTCACTTTTTAACAACACAGGAGATCGTATCCAGCCTATCCATTACAACGT
>NC_042496.1:1061674-1063052 GCF_005508785.2 Acyrthosiphon pisum | reverse complement strand
TGTACATCAATAATAATTTGCGAAGTAAGTGCAGTGTAGTGTGAGTGCGTTTGTTAGTGTGTAGATATTGTACATTTACGTTTTTTTAAATATGGAGAACAAACAATATAAAATCAACAAACTCAAAGATGCATCAAATTGGGACATGTGGAAATTTCAAATTAAGGTAATCATGAATGCAGCTGAAATATTTGATGTAGTAACAGGAAAATCAAAGAAACCAATTTTAGCAAAAATCGGTAATGAAACTGAAGATGAAACTAGAAAAAGACATAGCATTGATTTTCAGTATGGAAAAGGGCAGATAATAAGGCTCAAAAATGTATTGTCACATCGTTAGATGAACCACCTCTACAATACATTATGAGCTGTGACACAGCAAATGGTATGTGGAACAAATTACTTAATGTGTACGAACAGATGTCGGACACAAGCATAACAATAGTACAACAAAAGTTCTATCGTTATACAATGGATCCAAAAGACAATATAGCAGGTCATATTTCAAATAACGAGGTGTCACTTAGTAGAGACGTAATTTTCAAGGATGAAAATGTTGTAAATGACCAACTTGTAGAATGTTCTAATAATTTAAATGATAGTAACAACATTGATGTTCTTAGCTTACACAACGACTGCTCATTAGAACACAGCAATAAACCAGAAGGAGACGAAGTCATAGAAAATGAATTTGGAAGTGTAGATGACAAAGAAAATCAAGAACATGAACACGGAAATGGGTCAAATGTCAACGTGTACAACTTGCGAGACAGAATTAATATAAAGAAACCATTACGTTATGATAATTCAGCATTTTTTGTAGTTGAATCCGATCCAGTGAAACAAAATTCAGAAAAATGGATGGAAGCTATGAACAATGAAATGGAATCTCTTGAACAAAACGGAACATGGTCTCTTATAAAGTTACCTAAGGACAGAACTTTTGTAAATTGTGGTTGGTTGTATAAAACAAAATACAATGTTAATGGACATATTGATCGATACAAGGCTAGGCTAGTAGCAAAAGGGTATAGTCAAATATTCGGTATTGATTTTAATGAAACTTTTAGTCCTGTAGTAAAGTTCGATTCAATTCGGTCTATATTTGCTATATCAGCAGCAGAACAATTACAACTTCGACAATTTTACGTTCAAACAGCGTTTTTATATGGAGATTTGGACAAAGAAATTTACATGAGACAACCAGAAAGGGTTCAACGATGGTACTGAAATGGTGTGCAGACATCAACGCAGTTTATATGGTCTAAAACAGTCACCACGATGTTGGAACATAAGTTCAAAACTTTTCTTCTTAACTTTAACCTATTAGAAACAAAAGCAGATCCCTGTTTTTGTTAATAGAGAAATACAAAGTATT
>NC_042496.1:1059896-1060905 GCF_005508785.2 Acyrthosiphon pisum | reverse complement strand
GAATCAGAGTGGCATAGCTTTAAGTCAAGCAGTACAAGAATTAACTTGGTTTAAATTGTTTTTAAGTGAATTGCTGGACCAGCCAAAAATGGTGCCAACAATGTATGGAGACAATCAAAGTGCGATTAAACTCGTAAAAAATCCCAGAGTTACATAGAAGAACAAAGCACATAGATGTTCGCTACCACTATATAAGAGAAAAGTTCAATGAGGGATTGTTTTCATTGGAGTACATATCCAGCAAGGAGCAGATTGCGGACATTATGACAAAGCCAACTCCACGAACGCGGTTCAATGAGCTAAGGGAGATGTTAGGAGTTATAAACATTGTTTAAGGGAAAGTGTTGAAATTATAAAAAAAACACCCTTTATAATGTAGTGTATAAGTAATATATTCACACTGTAGTTCAGCAGACGCTGATTATACATTTTTATAATACTACAGCATATATGTCTGTAGTGTAGCCGGGTATACATAGTTAGTCGTTGATTTATATTACACCTCGTAATACTATTGTACATTGTATCATTATACTTATTATTATATTATATATGTATATCCAATTTTATTATTATTTACCTTTAACTTCTGTATATCTGTGTACTTCAACACTTTTAATACATATTAACTTTTAAAATAAACTTATTCAATACATAAAATGTAATTTTTTAAACTGAAACTACTTACTACCTTACTACCCAGTTTCATTTATAAATAAACTAACACAGAAAACAATTGGAGTCCCCTTGAAATAATTATTATTACAATAAAACTAGATATCTTGAACTTTTTTCTGTTCCCCAGTTTTGACACAACGATAATTTACTGTATTATAATTATCTAGGTAACCCAAGAACTACACTCATTTAATATTAATAAACTCACCATCATTATCATGAACAATTTGAAAGTTTTTAACTGAAGCTTGAGTGACTCGTCCATGAAAATTAAGAACATACGATTGGGTTTCTTCATTCCACTGTGGTGTTTTGTTATGCAATTCTATCA
>NC_042496.1:1059076-1059796 GCF_005508785.2 Acyrthosiphon pisum | reverse complement strand
CTCCAACACAGGATCGATCAGACTCTGAATCGCTGTCAGGCTACTCCTATACCTCGTCGGAAAACTCCCAATCAATCAGCGACGTTTCGCACCCAGACCCGTCAGTGGCCTCACCGTCCGATTCTTCTACCACAGTCCAACCTGGTAAGTCAATATCTATTAATAATAATGCTACTCAAACGCTGTTGGACGCTTCTGTCCCAAGCACCACGAAAACCCCGTTGCCTCCGCCTATCATTGATACTGCGTCCTTGTGGCGTCAAACAGCCCCGCTCATCTTCCAAAACGTAGACATATTATCCCCCATAGGCATTACTGCCAAATCCACATCCGATGGTAAAATCTTTGTCAGAACCTCAAGTGCCTCTCAATTCCGTCAAATTCAAAAGACTTCTTGTTAACAAAATTGATTTCCACACTTTCTCCCTCGCCACAGACCGTCAGCTCAAAGTTGTAATCAAAGGTATCACCGCGGATATCTCTGCCGAAGAACTGGAGAACGAACTGGTGGCCCGTAACTTTGAAGTGCAGCTCATAAAACGCTTCGACCCAGCAGATAAACCAATGCCCATCTGCCTTGTCATTTTATCCGGCTCCCGAGCAAAGGTATTAAGAAATAAAAATAATATTTTTTTTACTACACGTGTAGCACAAGTGGCTCTTAATTTTATATCAAAAAATTTTTTTTAAATATTGATTAAAACAAAAATTATTCCAAAA
>NC_042496.1:1053544-1058924 GCF_005508785.2 Acyrthosiphon pisum | reverse complement strand
CTTTTGGAATAATTTTTGTTTTAATCAATATTTAAAAATGTTTTTTTTGATATAAAATGTACAGCCACTTGTGCTGCACGTGTAATAAAAAAATATTATTTTTATTTTTGAATACCTACTAATACTATTTTCACTAAGCAGTACAATTTTACTTTAGCAAATACAAAGTAGGTATCGGGAACATATTTTACTAGAAGATATACCTGAAAGTTTAGACGGGTAGTTTTAGGTACCTACCTAGTACCTACCTATTATATACTTTGTAGTTTGTGGATATACGATGGGGGACGCTAGGTTAAAATACGATAATTAATTAAAAGAAAATTGAGATGCTCAACTTAGCATTTTAAAAGTTTTTAGAAACAGTAAAAATGTTTTGTTTTTAAGAAACCACAATATTAATTTCTTACGTTAAAATAATAAAATGTATTATGTAGGTATATTTTAGGTAGAATATCTTAAGCTATATCTAAAAAAAATCGTGCTATATGTGACTGCGATCAATGAGTTTTATGTTGATTACATGAAGCCTGATGGATTGGTTGATAGAACAACATTTTATACTAAACCGTCTAAACCAGAATATTTTAATAAAACATTTGTTCAGGAAGTATTCAAAAATAGAATAAACAAGTTGTTCAGTATAGAGACAAAAATATATACTGTTAAGGAACTGTAAAACTATAAAATATTCGTTCGGTGGTGACTGATGACAGTTGTGTAGCCATAAGTTTAAAATGGTGGGGAGGGGGTAAAGCCAAAATAAAATACTTAAAAATTAACAATAATAATTTATTTTTATGTTGTTTCAATGCCTTGATACATCCCTAACTGGTGGTTATTTGAAAAGTGCTATTTTAAGAATAATCAGAAAAATAATTCATCTAAAAACGTTTATGATTTTATATATTTTTATAGAACAGTTTTATTGAGATTTATCGTATTTTTATGTATAGACACCAAACGGTTGGCTATAACTTGAGGGTAATTAAATGGCAAATTTAAAAATAAATTAAAATAGTTTCATTACTACGTATAATGATAGGTATGAGGTTCGTATATTATATAATGACTAATTAGTAAATAGCATAATATGTAACTATTATAATAAATAATAATAAATAAACTAATAGGTACCTACATTCTTTATAGTTTATATAAATAATCAATGTTTTATACACGTGACAGTATAATTCGATATGTGGTTATATCTTCATAGTATATTATACCTAATACAGCTATATAAAAACCAATTATTCTTCTAGTCATAGGGGTGGGGGGCATTTGCCCCCACTCCACCCTTAAATACGCCACTACTTTACATACTATAATAATTAATAATTATCATATACTATTGGTCCAGAGACATCTGGATGGCCAAGACATTTCTAAACCTTAATTTGATTATAAAAAAAAATAGGTACCTATTTATAATATTAATAACAACAATTTATTTATTGTACTTATTGGTTATAACTTCGATCTGGCTGGGTGTTACCACTGGGTAACTCCCCATAATCATAATATTCATTGTTACTTGTTTTGTATTCTTTTATCTCATCTAATTAATGTACACATTGTATAGATTGTAGATGTCTTTTACTCATTAATAAAAAAATAAAAAAAAAAACTTCGATCTGAGTTACCCATAAAATGTAAAACAGTTTTAATAGCTTAACTCAATACATAACATCTGTGTAAATAGTGCTTAAACATTTTTAATGTTGTGAAGTTTGCACCAAACATCCTAAATAGGAGATTAGTTTAAATGAAATACTTACAAGTCGATTCATTGGATTGGGTTCTTGATCATTGAATCAGAAAGTAATTGCTCCAATAAAAAGTAGTCTAATGTTAAATTGCATGCGTAAAATGTACAATTTTAAAGTTGCTTATTGTTTTTAGAAAGATAGAAAAACAAATTTATTGCACAAGATAGGGACGCTTCAAATGTGCGAGACAAAATCACACAACACTTTAGATGAAATGCCAAAACTCAGTTTATATGAACTAAACAATTGTTTGAAACTGAAAAATTCATTATAATTCACTGTCAATATTATAGACACTTTTCAAATATTTCTTTAAATAAATTCTTTTGCGTATGTTCTTATTGGAAGAATTGGAGTTACGGTCTCTGTAGAATTCACTAGAGTCCAATGATTCAGAATTCAAAAGTTAATAATAATTTCGTCGTTGATAAAACAAATTAAATGTATTGAAGTTAAAATTGAGAACCTACGAAAAATAAATCCCATATTAAAACGGCTGTCACACGGTTAAAATAAAATATAGAAATAAAAAAAAATTTCTCGATTGAGCAAAAAAATTATGATATAGGTACCTATATAATATATATTGCTATTTGCGATGTTAAGCAATTTTGATCTATGTTATACGAAAAAATATTAATTTAGATAATAAATTACAATAATACAAGTAGGTATGGTATTAGTTAAAAATAACACGATTTCATAGGAATATGGATTAAAATTGTGAAATAATCTGTCTTAAATATAACAGTAAAGCTTCAGTATTTTTGCAATTTGAATATTGGTTGAAAGCTTTTGCACTCGTATATTCAATTCTATCTTTTTAGCCGTTTGTAATTTTATGAAATTATATTTAATTGAATTAGTTTTAGTTAGAGTTTCTGTTCAAAATATTGGATTCAATTCTATGCTTAATCAGGGTTTTCTGATTAAAAAATATTACAATTTAGTATCATACGGAAATAGTATATAGTATATAGTATAATATTCTGATTATAAAACGGAACAACCATTATCTACGTTAATAATTATATCATTAACGTATGATTTCTATATAATATAGTGTAGGTAGTATAAGAGTCTGTGAAGAAATATAATAGGTATACGTTATCGTTATAATACGTTAAAAGAAAGACGGATAACAATATTTTAATCGAAATTAAAATTTGAGGACCGGCAGAAAATATTTTAAAATCGGCTCTCATAATATTACTGTGTTATTAAACACGAGACTTATTTTGGTTAGAGTTAAAATCATATTATTTGTGAAATAACTAAATGTTTAACATCGTTGAGTGCTAATCCTGAAATTATTATGGCGATTGTCAACTCAAATTTTAGGCACTTTTTTCCAAACACATTCTATCATTATATTATATTCATATTTTTATAATTGTTATATTATTATAGTCTATATAGAGAACACTATGATCGTCGCTATTGTAGTAGTTCGTGTTATACGCACACAATATTATACCTACCTACTTAAGTCGACGAACAACGATACACAAAGGTATAGAGGTTCATGTTAATAAATATAGGAAGGCAAACTCAATAGAGTCCTGCTACTGTGGTTTGATAATATATTGCAACGTTTATTTTTCCGTACTATTCTCGGTTGTCTGGTTCGTTAAAATATTTTGGACATTTTTTCAACTGTTTCTTGACGTTATGACTTATGGCACATGTAACAAACAGATTAAATACGTATTACGTAGGGTTTAGAGGTATAAACGACTTATTTGACGCATTAGCGCCTAAAGAGTTTGTAGTTGTTTAATAATTAAGACGAAAACCCACCGTAAACTTTAATAATATTCTTGTTGTGCATAAAGTTTCTTGTATCCGTCCGCTTTTCGTTTTCATAAATTGTTCCTAAGAAACGTCTACGGTCTATGATGGGTAGGTATACCTACAATAATTCTCGAGACCAGATTTCAATATTTGCATGTAACCACCTACGCTCTTTTCGAGTGTCTGAAGTGCGTCAATCCATATAATATGACGTAATAATATAATATATTATCATATTTTACATTTTAGCTCGAAAGTTTTCACCGTGTCCCTGTAAAATAAAATACCCATTTATTGTTTTATAATATTATTCCACATCCAACAGATATTTTGCACATAGTTTTCGTTTGATGAGAGTTTTTCAGATTATTCCTTTTCTACAACTGCAACATGACAATAATATTACATCCTTATAATATTATGATTTGAACGAAAGTGCATTGAAATAATGAATAATATCCGTATCGTGTTAAATTCATAGGTTGGTAAATTTTTTTAAAAATTATAGGAATAATATAAGATATGTATTAAAATTAGAAATTTTGATTTTACATTGAATAAACAATAAATAGGTATGTAAGTTGTATTTTGAATATATACTCAAAATAAATCTACGCAACTTTATGTATGATTTTAGATTTTATTTTTCTAAAAAATCTAGTACAGTTTCAATATATCCACTTACTGTTTTAAGTTTCTTATTGATTTAATGTAAATTAAAAATTAAACTGTTAAGGTTATTTACATGTTATTTAAAAAAAATGTAATATGTCTTACTACGATAAACATTGTTAGGGTTAAAACTTCCATGACAATAATTAACTTACAGCCCACCATCAAATTTCCTGACCGTCTCTGGTTATATTATGTCTATTTGAAAATTCAGAGTTATACTGAATAGATTAAAATTCTAAGTTACAAAAAATGTTTTCTTATTTTTTTTTTTTGGATGCATAATGTTATAATATGATTGACTGTCAAATTAAATATATAGTAATACGCAGAAATAAAAAACATTAATTAACTTGTTAGTACCTATATAGTGAATAATATTGTAGGACTTAAGAAGTCAATGTTCTATTCGTCTGCACTGTGCATGATGTTTTATATTAAATTTTACATTTCATTGTTTGACTTCTATGAATTTGACAGAGAACATTATATTGTGATCCGGCAAAGCGTGAATGTAAACACAAAATACACAATAACATTTATAACATTTAATTAATTACGTTTCGAGTTGAATTCCAAAATAATAACTGCGGTGGGTTCTTTGCAGATGTTGCGCAAAGTAGTTAAACAGTACAATATCAAGAATCGTTCACAGAGTGCCACAATTAAATATGTACCGAAATAATAATTACTGGGCCGACCACATACCACAACGCGAACGTCAACCAGTTAGTAAAGTGTCACCTCGGAATAATTGATAGGTAAATATTAACTCACTGAATCGCATAAAAATATTATATTAACATTTGAACGTTATAAATTTGTAATAACTCAGGTTTGAAAATATTGTCAATAATTATTGTGCGATTTTAAGAAGTCTGAAGCCAAAAACAAATGTTCGCGTTTGTAGTTAGATAATAATATTTAAATTTAACTGTTATAATCCATAAGCAAATAATGATCTCCTTAAAATAGTGTTTAAACTATTTATAATAGTAATTATAGATTTCTTAGAATGAATTCTTTAACTTTATAGTGTTAAGAGGACTACGTCGTACCAAATGTTGTCTCCGTCTTACTAATTGACAGAATATCAAACTTAAATGTAAGAAACATTATCTGACTACAAACGCGAACATTTG
>NC_042496.1:1023789-1053449 GCF_005508785.2 Acyrthosiphon pisum | reverse complement strand
CTCCATTTTAGTATATTGTGCGTTAGTAAGACGGAGACAACAATATTCGGGTACGACTCCCGTATAACTTAAAGAGTTACAGAAAATATATTAATTTGAAAAGTTTGAAAATGGGTTTTTTTTTGTAATAATATGATGTAATTATTTGTTATATTTTGTTTTTGTTGGAACACATAATTTATTATATTATCGTTATAGATAGCTATTTGCAATCGCCAATATTGCTTAACTCTTAGGTGTATGGAATAAGGAATTCATATCGTTATAAATTCATCTCGTTTACGAGTATAAGTTAATTAATGTATAATATTCATTTATTCGCGTGGCATTGAGATACTAATTTTTAAAAATAATGTGTATTTATTAAGAACGTAAATACTTAATATTATATTTTATTTCTCTTGCTATACTGAAACTCAGGATTTAACGACGCATACGCGCAGGATTAAGGGTTTAAATTTTAAAATGAAAATTTCGGTATTGATACTTGACTTATAATGATAAATTGTTTTTATTTTATCAGCATGATTTATGGCATCGACAATATAATCTTAGCATGCGAGCCACATTGTTCGGGCAAAACTTTCAATATTACGGGCTGGAATCGCAAAGTATGTCATTCGATCTATAACCGCAAAGACTATAACAATAAAGGGATTTAAGTCCCCCGCACACTATACTTATCGGTGTGTTTGATTATAATTTAATTTTTTTTTCGCTGACAATCATTACGAATTTCCGATGTAGTTTAATATCGGGCAACTTTTTATTTAAATATTTATTCAAATAAATATGACGTAATCGAATAATTTTTGAACATAACTATTTGAATAAAAAAAAACATTATTCGCATACAATTATAAATTTGTAATTTATCGATATATTTATATTACGAAAGGATTGCGCCCAGACTGAACGGTGAGATGTTACAGGGCATAGCGAGACAGCCACTATATAATATTATTGGGATGTGTGATCATCAGAGTGGAGTTTGAAGATTATATTTTATTGATTTGTTTGATAACAACGACGACTTGCAGTGACCGTGCTCTGAAAAGGCATGTAATCGTTGAATGGTTTTTGATAAATGACCGTAGGTCGTAGCTACTAATATAAATTATAAGTATTTATAACAGCATGCAAGGCATACATATCGTCTTCAAACATCGAAGTCAAAGTCATCGGAAACGGGGTCTGTGGCGGACCAAAGGCAAAAGAGTGGTTAGGGAAGATGTGCCCTTTCACGTTTATGATTTCGTCGTTACGTTTAACCGAAATGTGCTAAGGTCGTCCGAGTCAATCGTTATAGTAAAATTGCTTGTAACAACTAATAATATATCGTATAGGGGTTTGGCTAGGTGGTGGTTGACCACAGACACTATTCTTTTTCTTTCAAGCATCGTACGATACTACGATAGCTCCAGGATGGGTGACCAACAAAGGTTTTTAGCAACGAATCTTTGGCCCACATATATACACATTTACAGCATTTTGAAATGATAATATTTTAATAACACTATAATAATATTATAATCACGAATAATATTATTATAATGTTTTAATAATATTTTTAGTCGAACATTTGCTGTCTGTCTATAGGAACAGTATACACTACGGTGGCGTGAGTTAGTGTAATCATTAACATTGCAATGGTACATACTAACTCAACCCTCCCCCCATTGAGTTAAGATCAATTAAAAAAAATAAAAAAAATACATCGTATAATATGTATTGTACAGTCACGTGTAAACGTATACGCCACGCTAATCAAAACTCACTTCTTGTAATCGATTTGCACAGTATTGAGCTTCTTCCAACACAATTATTTCGTTTTACAAATATCTATTGGTGCTCTTGATAGCTGAATTTGGTACGTCACTTTTTGTCAATTTAATTTTGGAACTTTGCCATAAAATTATATTATAATTAACTTCGCTGCAGATATGTAATTTTTGGTATTATTAGGCAACACGACAATTAGACGTTATTACCATTAAATGGTATATCTATACAGGATGACTGATTGTTTTAATTTATATATATATATAAATATTATTATGGTTTTTACAGGATGCAGGTAAATAATTATGTAATTATTGCAAACATTTTTAAATTTTTAAATCAATGAAGTATGCACTTGAATTTTCATAAAAGTTGGAAAAAGTTACATAAAATAATATGAATATTACTTATTAGGCACCTACTGTTAATAAAATGCAAGAAGTTGATTAATGTGTCGCGTAAGAGTCTTTTATATTATCAAATGTTGTGTCAAACAATTTAAATCACTCCCTTTCTACCCTTGGCCGAGCTACAAATAAGCCACTACCCCACGTATACACACTAGTTCTATTTTATCATCGCATAATAATATTATAACCGAACATTTTCTCTCTATTATTTTAATCCATCGACATCGGACCGTTGTTTGATTCACGGTAAAAATATTTTGTTCGTTTTTCGTGTAATAGGTTCAAACCGTATATATAGCTGGCTGGCGTGGGAGCCTTCTTCGATACCGCTAAAACATCAGATCCAAGCGAATTGGACCGTGTTGGAATTAAGCCAATTCTTAGACCGTGTCACGAATGCAAACATCAAAGACAATCGCGAGTCGATAAAAAATTATAGAAGTTTGACAACGTCGATGGTGGTAAAGTAAATACCGACTAGAATCCATTTTGAAACAGGTCACCACACTACGATGAGATAAAGACATAATTTAAACTGTTCTACGTTAAAAATGACATTTTCCTGATTTACACTGTCACAGGTAAAATTATTTATCTTAATAATAATTAAAACAATTAAAAAAAAAACATATAATATAAGTATGAAAAAGTTAGGACATGTCCTTTTGCCCTTTGCCCCCTCAATATAATATATTGTTACCATTAATGGTGAAAAATATTGATTACAATAATTTTTTAGTAGGTAGATTTCATTTTGGCTGGGCAAACATGGTGACATTATTTAGAATTAAAAATGATATTTGCAGCATGACGATTTTGTGTTTATAAGTATTCTGGTCGTATGCATAGACGTATAAGTTTTAATGGGTGGCTATTATAATGCTTTCCGTAAACATACCACTCATGTATGTACCGTTTACACTTAAAATACCACACTTAAGTACTAGCATCTACTATGCAGTCTTTATAAATTGCCAGTCATTCCTGTTTATTTATTATAATATCATAATTTTCAGAAAATGCTACGAAAAAAATCATGCAAAATAAAATACTGTTATTTTTAATATCCGTGCACAATGAATTCGATCAGTTTATTTTTATTGTTTAAAAAAAAAAATGAAAATTATTGGAATTTTGAACTCTGTAATTGACTTACATAAATATACAGTGTTACTCGCTAAATAAAATTACTATTTTATAGTAGACAAGTAGTCTAATAGGTACATTTGTGTCTAATACCTCACCATAGATTAGTAAGCATGTGTTAACTTGCAGTGAACATAAGTAAACGTGTTTAACGCTTTGCATGATATAACACCTTAGGTATAGTTAGTAATACTATTGATGAAATGGTGTGATACCATATTATTATATTCAAATATAATATAAAACCCATAAATATTCTGTAAGTACCTACTTTGACACTTTTAATTTTACTTTTATTTTGAGAGGTAAACGATAGTAATAATACACACACCAAAATCACGTCACAAAAACATATTGATCAAACTAGACCAGTTTTTAGTTGGGTTAGGTATGGGAAAGTATTTTCACTTTTAAGTGCTTATTATGCATTGGTTAAGTTTCGTAATGTACGGAATAGTTATAGAATGTCATCATTAATTCATTTTATTCTGCGTAAGTAAAATCCAAACTTTATAACGAAGGATTAGTTTATATTATAACAAGACAACTTTGTTTCCCTTACTATGGAAATCTTTATCTCTACAACTCTTTATCTTAAGTATGTACAATTTTTAAAACTTGGGATAAACTGAATGTACCATTTTTCGTTATGTAGGATGTTTTAAAAAGTTTTATTCGTAATTTCATAAAATATTCTAGAACGCGAATCGAATAAATAGTATATATTATTTTTTTTCAAGACTACACGAGGTTACAAGGCTTATTGAATCAGTGTATACTTCGGAGTTAAAAACAACCTTTTATATTCATATATATTGTACATATAATAAATAAATTAGAATACAATGATAACAATAATATTGCACCCACTGATTTGTGATTCTAAAAAATTAACATTGCTGTTATGAAACGAAAACTTAAGTTTTTAAATTATAACACTGACTTTATCCTTTATGCACATAATATAAAAAATATAAACGAATAAATCAAAAGTTGTATAATATGCGATTTGTGTAAAAATTATGTAGGTACTGCGTGCATAAGTAATTAGCTTAGTAAATCGTTTGTGTTATTGCTTGTTCACTTGAATATCATCACCTTGACCCCATAATTGTTATTCAGACATATAATAGTCTTCGTCCAGTGTGTCTAGATGAGCTGTCGTGTTAAAATCCAAATTTTTAAATTTGAATGTGCTTAACCACGAAAACGAAATCATAGCAATGATATTATGTAGACTGTACCTTGGTAACGTTCGGGATATGATAAATTGTCTGTCAAAAAGAAAATCAACAAATTGAACAAAAAACCACGAGAACATAAGACGTCCAGAGATCGTCTCACGTCGGTCGAATGTTTGTTATTATACCACCTCGCCTTGTTTATTTATCTATACGACTATACATAATTTTTAGAAAGTGTGCACTTAAATTACAAACCCGCGGTCATTATACACTCATACACGTGGACTACGAACGCTTCAATTACGATTTTATTTTTGAACCATACAAAATTACACGGTATTGTACCTATAGTAGTATAGGTACCTACCTAATACTATAGATGACTTCTAGAATGTATATTTTTCAATTCGGGCGCAGAGTGTAGTTGGATCCTTCGAGCCTCGAGGTTCGATGCAGTAAACTATTACGTAGTTGTTGTATGGGTAGTGGGTACATGTTTAAATAGGATTTTAAATGTATATATTACAGTGGTTGCATAGTATTGAACCCAAAGCGAGTGTAAACACTAAACAGTATATGTTTTCGACAAACTTCGAAATCGACGATTTTGTATACGATTTAATCGTAGTACCTACCTAAAATAATAATAATAATAAAAAAAAAATCATATTATTTTGTAACGATTTCTGGACTTCGGTTCATTCGGGAAATGATTTGTATTTTGATTTCCTGTAAAATGCTAAAAATATTATGTCCCTTATTAAAATGTTTGTAAATAAAATTGCGATCGGTATCTGGCTAAGTTATCAGTCGAATTATGCATCCTTAGCCTATACAATATTGTATAACATTATAATGTATTATGACTTTCCAGCGCCTTTCCCTTTGAACAGTTCACGACTGGTCGACGAGAACGTGGTCAGACAAACGGTAAATATATAGTTTTAGACGGGTGCGAGTACGTTATTCAACATGTTATCGTCGTAAGTGTTATGTGATTACCAGATGGAAAATATCCGGGATACCGTGAACAAAGTTCAAGTGTCACTTGTAGAATCGATGACCAAACAGAATTACTACATGATGCGCCCGTGGCGGAAAACAGGCCGGAATTCGAGCGAAAAAAAATGGTTGCCGGAATTCGTGACGAGCATGGGTTAGTGTAGATTTTGGTTATAATTAAACGGCGAAAAAAAGAACACCACACTCGAGGAACGGTGCAGGTATATATAATATCGTCGTAAACTATTGGTATATAGAGTGATATAACCTAATCTGCTATACCTACGCGGTCTTACCGTTTCAAAAACTTAGTCGCGTCGAAAGTTTTTCAATTTGTGAAATTGATTCCCAGTGGGGCATACACAATATGATAATTATCAACTTAAACGAAAACGCCTCGTTGTTTTCAACTTTTAGATATTACACCCCAATCACGTTTCTATTTCGGGGACGCGTGCAATTTAAAAATATATATGTTTTTAATAATAATATTTGCAGTTGTTTTATGCACCTATATGTATTGCTGTAGGTATAATATTATACACTTTACTCGACAACTTGTATGAGGTGGCCTTTATACCGACACTTATCTTGCACACGTCGCGGTGATATACGCGTACATACCGATAAGGCACAACACGTGTCACAGACGGACCAGAGCTTACAATTTACACGATTTCGCGTAGTTTTAATACATATACATAATAGTATAATACGTTTTACATATTATCTTTAAACTGTATGTGTTCGATTTTCAATTTATTGTCGAACGAGCAGGTTAGTTATTACTTGCAGGTAACCGCGAGAGATGGGTTTCACGGGCATAATTATTCAAAAATCTAGCCGCATAACATTTTAATTTTCATAACCATTATTCAACAACGTTACGTAATTATATAGAGAAATATTGTACGAAAAAGCTTCTAAAATTATTATTATATTGACGGATACCGTCTATTATATACATTTAAAAAAATACAAATGCATAAATTCTAATCAATGCATATCGTGAATTCCACTTTCGATAGTGAACGATTAGAAAATACAGGTACTTTATTAACGTATACGATTTATCGAGACTAAAATTTAAAATAATAAATACTTTTACAACGTATAAACAGTCGTAATGACTGCAAAGCACGATGGTTGATGAAAAATCGTTTTACGACCATTTTGAACTGTAAATTATAAGGAATATAATATAATAATATACTTAATATAGTGATAATACGGAATAATTTATGATAATACGTAATGCAGATCGTTTGGAATTGATTTGGGAAAAATAATGAGCGTCCAAGGACATGGATAAACTTCGAAGTATAATTTCATGCTTTGTAAGGTTTAAAACTAATTATCAACTATTGTAACCCCCGAGGGAAACGCCATCTTGGTGGAAACGAACAATACGATGAAAATATGAATCTAATTGTCCCAGCTGAGAAGATGCATGTGTTTAAGAATATAAAAACAATTGATATGAAAGCGACGGAAACTAATAACAATTTCATTCGGACACAAAAGATTTGAATCGAACATCGTATTCAAGTGTACAAAATTAAATGAAACAATATAAGAACGTTGAAGTATTATATTATTGCATTCAAATGCAGTCGTCCATGTACCATACATGATATGCAGGTGATCGGCTTAACGTTTCCCATTCACTTTCTCTGTCAACTTTGGGTTTTTGATTTTAAGTTTATAATTTATGTATAATAGTTACATAATTTTGTAAAATATAATTGCTATAACTTATAAGCAACGAATACATTTAAAAAAAAATTAAATTAAAAACTAGTTACTAAAACGACCGAAAAAATGTGTGTTCATATATTATAATATGAATTATTTGATTTATGGAGCAATATTATAGTCAATAAAATCAAAGCTATCATACTTATAATAGTATTATGATAAGCATTTTTTGTTTAAAATACTCAATTATGCTTTTTTTTTTTATCAATTATTGATTATTAAATATATAAAATACATCATGTAAAATATTATTATATACAGTATACAAGTAATAAAAATAAATTCAACTGTTAATCATTTCGTCTAAAAGAGTTTTGTGAAATTATACATTTTAGATATTATTGTATCGTCGATCCATGTAGAGGACCTCACAGAATGTCCGTTCCGACTATCCCCTTGCGGCTTAGGCCGTGTCATAAAAATTTATTGTAAAAATTATTGTGAAGCATCACGGGGCCGAGGCTACACTATCACACAGCAACCGCCGAGGAAAGTGTACCCAGCCCCATGCAAAACAAAACAAAGATGTATGTACATTTTATTAAATAAACGATGCTACATGGGGGTCAAGCAATGTGTAAACAGTATGGCTCCCATGTAGTGCTTAACAAGGAAAAAAAGAAAAAAAGAAGTTATTATTGTTTTTATCATCCTTATTTTTATGTATATCACGATATAAACAATACAGAACAATAATGCATATAGGCAATAGTTATCATTTTACAGGCCACGTATGATGAGCGTTGTCTGAAAAACCTGAAACGAAATTTCCTTCAATACTTATATTTTACCCACTTTAATTTCTGTTTTTGGAAAATCAACTATTTAGAATCTTTTTATTTTGGTCATCATAATGTCGTAAACGATAAACGTCATAATAAAAAAAATACATTCATCGTTCCACTCAGAATCTAAAACGTTACTCTGAACCCAATTCTGTTTGAAATATTTTATTGCCTTTATATATAATATAATTGTATATTTTTTATAACCTCACCTGTTGTAGTATTAGACATCCATGCATGGTTAATCTGTATCGGTGACATATACAGCTCTTTTCCAATTTTGTTTCTGTAAACGGTTATTTACGGTACTTTTTTATTCCTCTATTTATGTTATATAATATTAAAATGTCTTGAAAAATTGCTTTAGGATAAAAATTGACTTCCCTTGTTCAATGCCAAAAACGCGGTGAATTCTCATACATAGGTACTCGTTTAACGAGTAAATGTATTTCTGATAAATGAATAACTCATTTTCAATTTTAGCTCTGAATGCTTTCAACGAATGTTTGATGCCTCAATAATTAAATACCAGACAAACAATAATGAACTGTTTTCGAGTGTTTTAAGTTTTGTCAGCTAGAGCCTGAAGTAATGCGAATTGCGATAAATGTATTATGACGAAATAAAATTATTTATTTATACAGCGCTGTTAAAACTTTCTCTTATAATTTATAGATCATCAAAAGAAAAATCCACATATTATTAATATTTTAATTGTCTATGAATATGTTTCGTATTGTAATAATTTTATAATTGTAATAATTTATGTGTAGTTATAATATTATTAGACATTAATCGTACTTCATGAATATAAAGGTATTTTACATCAATAATTACACTTTAATAGTTTCTAATTTCTACCATGTATTTATGATTTTTTTTTTTATATTTAAAGTCTTACTTATACATTTTGTCATCTAAACTTAATGATGAGTTATAAATACGATTTGAAACTTTAATTATGTTCAAACGAATTAAAGTCGGTTACATTTGCTCTAAGTTCAAAGTATATAGTTTATCGTGCATTACAGGAAACAAAGCTACATAAGTGAAAATACTAGTTTACTTATGTTGTAAGTAGACTGATAATTTGTTCATTTATCAAAGCTTTAATACTGTCTGTTATTCAACCAAATATTATATTCCTAAAAATGTCTTTTGTAAACTAGTATAAAATACCGACTTATCGAAATAAAAACATACTATTTTTCAAACATAAACCCATTTTATTTTAGTGTTAGACCTCGTCATCTCTAGGAATGTGTTTGTTGTTTACTCAAATCGGGACATTACAATTTATTATTATTATACACGTTATGAATCATATTAATTACTGGAAAAAAATACATATTATGTTATGCTCATAGATACTATTATACAAAGCAGAATTTGTGTTATCTTTTACAGAATACGAGTAAGTGTTATTTTCGAATGTCCTCGGGAGCAAATTTATTTTTAAATACATGTCATTTGATAATATTACATTTTATGTGAATCAGTCAATTATACAGCAATTTCGTTTGATCAACTAAACGTAATATGATTGGAAAATACCAAACTTAAAACAAAATATTACATATCGATGTAAGTAAGCAAGTAAGTTTTATTCATATTTTATTACGGAATTTTAAATGTAAAATAAATAAAATTATTTGTTAAATGGGTAATGAAATATGTAGGTATAACCATAAACAGAAATTAATTCACCTGTATTTTAAATAAATAATATTATATGATATTGTAGAATCAAATAAAGACAACTGAAGTGGTATTAACCTTATTTTTATAATGAGGTACATTTTAGAGTAGGTAGTTGCACATTATTACTTACACATTGTCAATAAAACTAAAATTGCTAAAAAATATTAAATTCGTACTTAGTGGTACACTTAAGCATCTAAAATTACCTATAGTTGAATATGGACATAGGTCAGGGTTATATATTATCAGCTTAACAACTAAATTGAATCAGTTGGCCCCAAAAGTTTAATAGATAACCTGATTAACTTCCTCAAAGCGACCGGATTGTCCGGACTAGACGAATTAATAAAACCATATTGTACTTAGAAATTGATTTACAAAGCATCACCCTTTTTAAACTTTTATAATGCATTTATTAAAACTGTGATTTCTGGAATTTTTAAATATACTTAGAGACCTATATTTCCAAATTCTTAGATTTTTTATACCATCGAAGGAGTGGGCTTATTTTTTATTTCAGATGAGGCATACTCTTTACTGCAAATTTTTATGATTTTATGTACCTATCTAAATAGAAATTGAAACAAGAAGTTGCTGCGTTATTAGAATCTATATCCTAAGGGTAATAGTTAATTTTATTCCTTAATTATGGTTTTACATAGAACATAAACAGACGTACCTTAAGTTATATAATTCAAATTTAATTAATTTAAATTTCTATTTAGATACATAAAAATGTTCAAAAAGTTATCGGCACAATAATCTATATATATAAATCACAAAACATGTTTCTATGCCCTTTATGCATTCCTAAACAATTCATCCTATTGCGATGAAATTTGGTACAGAGATAGATTTGACCTCGGGGAAGATAGGCCACATTTTGTCGTAAAAAGGTAAATAAGAGCTCCAACCTGGGGAGATTCTAAAACAGGGATTTTAAGATTTAGGATGGACATTTTTTTTTTATTAATGGCTGTAATTGGTTTTAATAATTATTATAATTAGCCTGTGTATTTTAGTACAGAATGTCTCGAGTCCGAACCACGGTTTCGGTGGACTAATTTTTTGCATTTTTTTAATACATTAGAGTTAAATTTTAAACCTACGTACGCACCACGCAGGGTCTGTGATCTACCACAGGTAGATTTCCTACCTGATAATATACTGCTCGCATAATCACTAGTGAATCTCACGGACAACGCCGGTCAGGATGTTTATAAATTAAAATATAATATAATTTACACTTTGTTTCCACACCGTGTTACACCCAAAAAGAGTTGAACAATCACAAAAATTGCATTGCTGAGTCAGCTAGTTTACAATAAAATAGAATAGTTTTCATTATAAAAATTTGTATTTCCAAGGAAACTAGGACACTCCTTTTACGGGTATTCAAAAACTATGGATTTAAAAATATGGTCTTTAAGTATATTTAACATTTCTAAAAATCAGAATTTGAATAAATGCATTATTAAAGGCCACATAGGTGATCTCTCTCTCGCTCGCTCTCTCTATATATAAACACGTTAGGTAACAATCTATATTTAATGTAATGGCTAATGTTAATGAAGTTCTGTTAGTAAAAAAAATACAACATTCAAAGATCGAATTGTGAATTGTATTTTTATTTTCAATAGATTTAATATTAAATCAAAAATAATGTTAAATTATATGTATCTACTGATTTTTAATCTTCAAAGTAGTAAAACCCTCTTAAGTAGTCGTGTGTGGTCTAGTTGACCCCCTTGAAAAATAAAGCCAATGCATAATAAATAATAATACCCACATAAAAGTTGTACCTTAATAAATGAAAATGTATTAACATATTTCAAAAATTAAAATATTGGTCAAAGTTGGAGTGGATCATATTTACCCCCGTGCGTCACAACGTCATATATTTTTTCGGATTTGTATTTTTTTTAATAATTTGTATACAGGTAAATTAAATATAACATGAAAAAGAGGAGGGGACGTGCTATTTGTCCATGAAATAAGGATGTAAAGACAAAAACTTCATAACATGAAGACAATTTATATGTAAGGATTGTTTTCAGAAAATTAATATTCAACTGATTCAGAATAAATACTTCTATAATAGTTAATATGAATACATTTTAATAACAAAAATTTAAACTATAAAAATGATTATATGAATATAAACATAATAAATTCATTTCTAGATAGAGCACCAATAAAAAAAAAAAAAATAAACTGTTTTAGTAGAAACAGAATTCATACATACATTTTGAGATTTATTGTTTTAGAAATAAGATTTTGAAGTTGAAATATTTTTTTCTGCGAACCAAACATTTTGTATACAATTTAGTAATATATTGTTTTTGTTTTTAAGAATAATATAATTATTATAACAACACTGCATAAACACACTGTATTGGATTTGTTTTAATTTGACTTTTTATTATAAAATGTTTATCCATATTTATTTATCATACTCTTTATAATATACTTAACATATTTTTATAAGTGGGATCTAATATAAACCCTCCCCCAACGCGTATATGAACGTAAAAAAATAAACTGCTCAAGACGTTGCCAGCTGGGCATAGTCTTATGTACCTCCTTAGGTATCTGTTTTGTTTTGTTTGCACTGTTATATATAATTTATACATTGTAATGTGAGTATGTGACTATAGTAGGTGATGAGTTCAATAGGGAAAACTTATAATTGTATTTATTGGTCGAACGAAGACACGAACGAAGTACACGTTAATAATGATAGCTGTTAGGCATTGAATAAAATTTGTTCATATTTCTTGAATCGCTTATACTGCAGACCGAATATTGACAACGTAAAAAAAACTTCCGCAAGCACGTATGGCATATATATTATGGGAGATTACATTATATATATCTTCTTAATCAGTACGGGGTACAATAGATTTTATGAATTAAAAATACAATAGAATATTGTTGTTCTAAAATCGGATCGTGGAACACATTCTGTGGGTATCAAGGATGAATAAAACGAAAACCATTACGAGGGTTTTGATCCTTTATATAATTAACAACAAAAAGTGGTCAAACATTAATACTTTGTGGTTTATTTCGGGAAAAATAATGCGTTAATAGGAGCGCATAAATCGTACATATGTGAAAAAAAACATAGTTCTAAATTCATAAAAATTAAGACCTCTATATATGTAAAGATAAATGGTCTGTCATAATTAATTTTTTGAATTTATAACTATTAAAACAGCTTACAATAAAATATATGATAATTACTGACCACCGAGTTATCTTCCTAGTATATTCACGAGAAAGGAATTTATTACTTAGTATAGGTATAATATACAAAATGCACTAAATACTATAAAAAATATTATACAGATAGAACGAAATGTTTTGAGTTTTTTAAATTCATTTTGACGGATTAACATTCTTAATATAGGTACCTATAATCTTTATCATTGCTTATTATAAGAGTATTGTAACCACGGTTTTTGAATTAAAAACTGACACAGAATTCGTACCTTGATAACCTGTCGTGTTCCTATTCATAATGTGTTTTTATCAAAAAGCTTTTATTGCGGAAGTCAATCTCTTGAAAGATATAACGGCAGTGACTATAACAATAATGTAGAAAATATAAAAAAAAGTGAGTTTAAAAACACATGTTGATAGATAATATACCTATTTTAGCATTTGAATAATTTTAGTTTCTGGCACTCTGGCTGATATAGTCATACTTTATTTTATTTTCATATAGGTAAGATTATGAAATTTGAAATTTGGTTTTATTTTTCTGAGGGGAGAGGATTTGTTTTTGTCCAGAGTTAACTAACTCGAGGGGAAGCTCTGCCTCTTCACTATCTGAGTTTAGTTGTCTTAAAGTTCTGATAACTTATTAGAATTATAAACTCACAATAAATTGTCAACATTATATATATATAATCCATTACCTGAGGCCTGAGATGTTAAATATTTTTTTGCGAAAACACCATAGGTATTGTTGCAACATCACTTATATGTACCGCATATTACAAATATATGTGACATTTAATCATTATAACTTTAATATATTATTTGTACGGACGCAGTTAATAGTTATAGTCATCGACATATTTTAAATACAAAATCCAAATTTATCATTTTTGGCTTAACTCGTCAATGACCTCATCGATCGTAGTTTTGATATTCTGTTGACATGCAAATAAGGACAAACCCATTAAATATATATTTTACCCGTACTTGATCGTTTATTACTATATATTCTATATTTAATTACCTATTGTACCTATTACACTATGTCCCATGTTATTCTCTCATAATCAATATTAGACAGTCGCAGTGGCGTAATTTGCTCATATTTGGGGGGGAGGATTGAAACATTTACCCCCAACAACCAAAAAAAAAAAAATTGGTTTATATCATAAAAACCTCTCAGTCCAACTATTGTGACCTGTATAATGTAAGTAGGGTACATTTAAATGCATTTATACATAAAAATAAATAATTACATACTATTTAATAGAGTTTTAAATGTACTTTTTCCAGTAAATACGTGGAATAATCTGCGTGGATGTAAAATACTCAAATTGCTCCCTTCAAAAAGTTATAACTTTAGAACTAAGTCCAACCAAAACATTCTGATTGCACCATATTGTACTTAAATCGTTGAAATATAACTATTACCTATAGGTTTTCGAAAACAATTTCTAAAAATCGAGGTAAACTGCATTATTTAAATATATTTGTGCAATATTCAATTTGCAATAGTGATTAGTGTTTATTACGAAGTAATATTATTTTAGTTTCAGCTACCATAGGGGATTTGGGTTTTTATTTGTTGTTTCTATAAAATAAACTATATTAGTACCAATAAGTACATAAATATGGTTCTTCAGTTAGAAATTAAAGTCATGGGGAGGGATAGGACGTCCAAATCTGTCCCCCTTCCCGTAATTACGCCAGTTGCAGTCGAGTAATAATAATTATTTTTATTTAACATTCGTTGTCATTCGAAGTCCAATAATTTGAGTACCAAATTCACAGGGCTCATATTTTTTTCTGAATTTTAAAAGTATCCTTCAATGAATAAAATATATCTTATTGAAATGCAAAAAAAATATTTATAAAAAATGAACACGGTCCATTAGTCATACACCCCCGTGCCCATCAAATGTACACAACTGATGGATCCAGCCATCCAGGCACTTTCTTTGGGTGTACCTATGTTATTTTATGCACGAAACTAAACGAATAACATCACAGTTACCAGGCATATGAAAACTTTTAAGCATTTTGAAATCTTTACAAACGTACACTGCTACAAATGTTAAGTTCAATTAACTTGATGTTTGTGGAATAAGTTCATACTGAAAGAACATTTTTTTTTTTTTTATTAAAATGTTCAAGATAGTTGTGTGTAGCATAACGTAGCAGTTCAAGAATATATGATTATTTAAATACACATTGCAGGTTCAACGTGTGTGTGTAGCACTCGGGTTGTGTGGAATTAGTTATCTTTAAAATTAGAAAACATCTCCGCTGGTGAATAGTACCTTTATGTAATAATATGTTTCTTAGGGTTATTTCAATCTAATGATGTTGTACTTACAGTTTAAAGTTAAAAAGTAAATTTACCGAACACTAAAGTCTCGTTTCTTAATAATATGGAATTAAACTTTTAAAGTTGGCAAAATAATTTTTAAAATTTAAACTTTTATAATCTACGTAAAAAAAAGAATGCAAAAAAGCGGGGAAAAATAATTAGAAACATTTTTAATATATAACTTATTTGCTTTAAAACTTGAACAGGAATTATTAGACTTTATTAACAAAACATATCAAAATCAATAACACTCATCGTTTAAAGCACTAATCGGTAAATAATAATATAGGTAGTCACAATATATACTTACTTCGGGTTTTAAGTTGCATATTATTATAACGTCGCGGTGAACAAGACAATAATAATAATGTAATATAAATCACAACAATTACGTAAAACACTGCTACTTTATTCACATATACATAATAATATTACAAATAACAATCGTACCACATTTTACGACATTATAATATATTAATGGCGGTGAAAATGGTGAACATGTTTAACGTGGGCTCAGAATCAAAAGGTGCCATCTCAAAATATCAAATTATTCAGGAGAGCCATTTTAAACTATTTTCTACTTGAAACTGTAAAATCTTTTTTCGTAATGAATGGTTTTTTATGATTGGCACATCTAAAAATTCACAAAGTATAGTTCTGCGTTAACAATGGTCATTTGTTTTTTTTTTTTAATCAAAACGTAACGTAAAAAAAACAAGAATTAAAAAAAGTTCTTCAGATAGAACCTTTTGGTTGTTAATATAATTTTTTCACTTAATTAGAATTGTTTCGTTCTGAATTAAATGTATGTTTTTACTGAGACATTACCAACCCCAAAATAATAAATAATGTGACATTGGCTTTTCATTTATAGATCCCTATTTCAAGGCAGTAATTTGGGAGGGGGTTAAGGGTTTAAGTACCCCCCCCCCCCCCCGCGGAGTTTTTTCAAATTATGTAATCTTATAAGTTATAATTAATTAAATATTAAAATTATATATGATTTTAATTTTCATAACCATCCCCCCACTCTTCCCTAAAATTTGTCCCGAGTAAGTCCATGCCTTATTAATTTATAACGTACAATTTTTTATAGAAATCTTTGCTTTATTGATAAATGTACAATAATTAATAATATTGTACCATTATATTATTATTGTATGGTTGATAAAATGAATATGAGTTAGTACTTTTTGGTTATCACTAATTTATTTTATCATGCAGATAGAACCTTTTGGTTTTAACACTATTAATAAGAACTAAAAGGTGCTATTTAGATCGCTAACAAAAAACAAAAGTGTAAATTTGATAGATTTAGCACCTTTTAGTTCTGGATAACTCGTTAAATAATGAATCTAAAAAGTTGAATGCGAGCTTGGATTATAGATCATTGACCAATAAAACCATTTATACAAAAAAGTGGATTTTCGAAAAAATTGATTTAGCGCCTTTTGATTCTAAGCCCACGCATTATTGCTGTGGTATTTGTATACGAATATCGTGGAATAATATTATACTCGTTCTTCACGTAAACAGCTTTGACTTATGCAACGGTTAACATAAACTGGCATCACAATAACAAAGCATGTCGACCAGACGAATGCATTTTACGAATTTCGTGCAGTGCAATATGCGATCGAATTAGGTATATATTTTTTTTCCGGTATAAACCTCTCCCCCGAGTGAGGGGTCGAAATTAATTAGCGCATGCCTATTATAGATGTATTTTATTAATACGATGAATAATATTGAATCGACACATTACCATATGTGCTAAATACAAAATACACTGATTATACGGTGTTATAGGTACCTATTTTGGTCGTGTATATTCTATACTTTGTAACCATAACGCAAGTCTGTTTGTAATTTTAAAATTCGACGGGTATCAATAAAATAAATAAAAAAAATTATCCGTACGGATATTTGTTAACTCTGAAAATGTTTAAGTAGATATCTATAGATAACCTATTTATATATAAACTATAATCATTATAATTAATATTATTTTCGGCAACAAGCAGAGCTCTCTTGAATTTGCTCTGATCATTTTCAAAAAAACACATTTATTTTTTTTTTTGAATTATTGACGTTAGGCACCGAATTATTTATTCAGATAATATTTATATTTTATTTGACATAATATACCTGTGTATAAACTCAATAGGTAAGGTACATTAACATAATATTGAGTTATATTAATACGTTTTTTATACGTGCCTTATCGATGTTGGAGGTGTATTTTTGTAATTTTTTTTTATTAACACACTAACGATGACGAGAAAACAGCGTGTTATATCTCTAAGTACTTTGGTAATTTTTCGTCTCTTGTATAGCATTTTTATTCACGTTAAAAATGTATTGTACATTATACAGGGTGATGGGTAACCGAGCATTCTCACTCAGTTGCAACTTCAGTATTTAGCAACTTAGTGTCAGAAATTATAATATGTTGTTCTTCAATTATTCTTAATTATTTTCATAATAATATTGTATTCAATATTGGTAAAATATTTTAAAAAAAATAGTTCAAATAATTACCAAAATACTAATACTAAAAACAATTAGTGATAAACATTTACTAAGCATATAAGACGTTTACATCTACTTTTATTAAAAGATAATATTCCTTAATGATGGTTTTAGTGTCTTATATAAAATATAAAATAGATGTTATAACAGCGAAATTACAGTGAAATTCGGTCTAGTACCTACTTAATAAGACGGAGTACTTCCATTGGAATATGTATTTTAGCTCTGTATTTCATGTTATTTTTGTATCTAATATGATCTACCGCCTATATAGTAACTAAGCTTATTGTCCAACTTACACATGTAACACATTGTCTAATAAAAAAAGTAGGTACTTATTGTACTCTAATAATTTGTGCAGAGGAACGTACAATGCTAATATTTTAATATTAATTATTATAATATTATAAAATCATCATAGCCACCATATCATTATAATACCTAAATAATATAATCATGGAATATTTTCACCAAATTTTTTTTAAATATCATAAAAACCCTTTGTAGGTATTTGAAAAAATTGTGTTCAACTATCTATACTTAAAAATTCTAATGATGTAAATGCATAATATATTATCAAACGAACAAAATGGGGGGGTGAGCATGCATGATGAATGACTATGTGTGTACGAATATATATTTGTGTAACGTGTGTAATGTGTGTGTGTGTTGGAAATCCGTCGCTGTCGCTAAATTGTACGCTGGTTTCGGTCATTCACGTGATTTAATGTCAACAGAAAACAAAAAAAAAAATATATCAAAAACACATCGCAGACACATGATTCATTACCAGCGTACGCCTAGTCGTGCGTGCGGGAGTATACAGTCCTTGCATCCCGAGAGGTAGGGAAAGTCTATAAGAAGCCGGTCATCGCGTCTACCTTCACCAGTGTTATTACCACCGATAACCGTGATACATATTGTATTAACATAATATAATATAATTAGATTATCAGTTATTAACGTCGTCTCCAGTCGAACACACTATGGCTCGATCGTCGTCAAGTGTCACCATGAAGGTGAGTACCTATCTAATAAGCAATATAATAGACTAGGTTCATCGGTATTATTACCTAATATATATCAACATGTATAGTCTCAAATCGTTTCAATCATTAATAATTGTTTAAAATTTAAAATCATTTCATATAATATGTATATTTTTTTTTAAATGTTTTTATACTATCAATGTGCCGGACATTATAATATTACTACTTACTGAAGGAAATTATAATTTCACATTTTTTTTTTCTAACTCATTATGATGTAAAATCGTATTTTCTTCCTACCCAGATGAGTAAAACATAAAATTATGCCTACTTGATTTAAATGCTCGCGTGATGATGTTCAATACGCACTTTTTACTGTATCATTGGCGATGCAAGAAACGCTTCCGCTCGCACGAGGGCAATGAATCGACATGCATGTCAAAAATAATAATAATACGCATAGACGAGCTATGATATAATAATGAACTAATCAAGGTCGTGGGCGTTTCATAATTCACGAGACGCGATGACCTCCACGCGAAAATCATTTATATGAATATTTAGGTGACACTACCCAGGGTTATGAAATTCTGTAAGGACTGCGTGGAAACTGTATTTTACATTTTAAACAGTTGGTTGTCGTTATTTTAAAACGGCTTTTAACAAATTAGGAATCGATCATTTCTTTATTCATTAGTTTATGTACAGTAACTGTACAAGAAAACGGTTTTATTAAACACCAGTTAAGTACCTATATTATTTTCCCGATTGAACCATCATCTTAATAGAAAAACGAAATACAAAGCTATTCTTCAAAAACACTCATTTTTCTTGTTTTCTTAAAAAAAAAATGTTTTTAAATAATTTGAAAAACTAAAAAGATTATTGATAATTGGAGTGAATTGACTGAAGAAGTGCTTTGCCAAAAATTGATTCCACTCCTATACATTTTAATGGCTATATATATAAGAAAAGAACATTTGTTGAATACTTTTTAATTATACATAAACATTTTAATAACAATATTCCACTAGCATTTTATAAAAAGTAGAAATCATCATGAAACAGCCATACTTTTATTTTCCAATTATTTTCAAAAACACAATAGCTATAATAAATAATGCACTGATTTATAATATGACGTATAGGTATTAAAAAACCAAAATATGTAAATATAAATGTGTAATAAAAAATTTCCCGAACTGTCGAAGTTAAAATATATTCTACGGTTTGGACTTAATACAGATTTTTACTAACTTAAATAATGCTCAAATTCGACAGATGTAATAAGTGTGAATTTGATATTTAAAATGTCCAAAGGAGTTACTTTGATCAGCAATAATTTACCATTTATTCTGCAATGGATATTTTTGATCAGTTTTAGGCAGCTTAAACCAGAGTTTTTATTTGAAATACTATGCATTGTTTTTGAATTTTGATATATTATTGATAATCGTTCGTCTGGGTCATAAAACTCAATAACCTAACCCATATCGACAATAAATTAGATTTCATGACGTGTATTATTTTCTACACGTACTTTTTGAAACACGAAATCGTCACAAAATATACGATAAGTTTATTTAGTTGACAAATACAATCGTAAATTATCAAAATTGTGTAAATATGTAGAAAAAATGGAATTATTGAGAAATTTTATGTAAAAATATTTAATATCAAATATGGCTCATTTTATTACAAATCATTTGAAACGTATTTATCATTTGTCCAAATTAAATTATTTAATCATTTAAAAATATGCATTTGCATACAAATCCGAACCCTAAATTAATGAGTTTTTGTGTTAAAATAATCGCCATATATTATATCATATTGCCAGTTACGATCATATACCAGTTCGATATATTATTTACCTAACCAAGTTTAAAATAAGTTCTAAATAAAGTATCACGAAAATATTACATTAACAAACGTATGATAGAGGAAACTTTTTTTTAGTTTGTATAAAAAATTATCATAATTTAAACATTTATTGCATTTTTAACTATGTCTTAGAGTTTCGTACGACTTAAGAGGTATGGAATTGTCTGGAATTTCCAGACTTACTGTATTCATGCTATCGTTAATGTGTTTCTTCATTTAATGTTAAGCAGAGGCTTTGAGGCCTTGAGCTCAGGCTAATCGTTTAGGGTGTCAACTGCCTATAAGTGCTCATCAATTATTATATTACCAACGAATGCGTTGGTAAAATATTTTTCCATTCAATTATTTATCAATTACCTAATACCTACATACAATTTAAATATTTTAATAGTGTTTTATAACTTTCTAAGATAATATGTAGGCTTTAATGTAACATACTCGTTTGGTTATAATATCACATAATATATTATAAAGTATATCATATCATTAAATTATTATATAATTATTATTTATTTATATCCCCACTCATGTATAATATAATATATTACTTATATTATGTATTGTATTAATAATTATACATCTGAGAGCTGCGGCTTAAGATATATTAAAACTTCTATAATATTATACAAGTGATTTTTTGAATTTTGATTTAGTCATAATATTATGTTTATCTGATTTCATATTATAAGCTCATTACCATCTATCATTTGTTCGAAAACAATAAATACCTATACTTACCTAATGTGATTAAATTTAACTATGATAAAATACCACTATCTGAAAAACACAAGAAAACATCCTCAGATTATTTAGTTCAAAATAGCTTATAAAACATTTTGTTTGATCCATCAAACAATATTATGTACCCGTATTGGCATCACGCTAACCGGAGATTACTATACTTTTAAGTTTAGGACCAAAAAATTATCTTTCCCCGTAGTGTAAAATTAAGGAAAAAAGGTTTTTATCTTAAATATCACACTCGTAAGAGGAAGGACAAAGTTGAACAGTAATTGGATGTTTTTATTTCTGAAAATTTAAAAAAAGAACTTTTTAATAATAATTATTTGACCTGAAATGTCAATAAAAAAAAAACTAAAAAATATATAGTTATAATTATTATAACATAATTTATTGTATCTTATCTATTAGTACCTATGGGCCAACAAATAATAATTGGGATTTTGGGAGTAGTGTTTCGTTGTCGAAACTAAACCTTATGATGTTGTTGTTAAGAGGTGTAATTTAATTTAAATGTTTCTTGAGTGGTACCTATTCATAGGTACTTGTATAGGAAATAATAATGTTGTTGTACACTATAGTTTTGAGGTGGGTGAATTTTCAATTAAAATTGTCGACGTCTTTGTCAAATTTTCTAAGTACTGATGGTGAATTCTAATGTGCATTTCACAGTAAACGTTCAATTCCGGTGGAAATATGATAATATGACGATAACAACAGGATAACTTGATGAATTTGGGGTTTGAAAACGGCTACCCATAGTTGTAAGAGGCAATCGCCAGTCCTATACACCTCTACTTGAGTGTTCCCTATTGCCAATAACTATTGTAGTGTTAAACTTGGACTGATCTTTGATCAACAGTAAGTACCGTTATTGCAATTGTAGATGTTTATTAAATTCACTGTGAAGCGAATTAACGAATTTGTAACTGTCGATAACTTTCTAAACCGTCCGTAAATAAATGTATTAAAATACTGCAATACTATAGTTTATATTTCATTTCTTAATCTTATTATTACTGTGCATCTTATACGATAATTTATTATTTTAAAAATTAGATTCTCAAATTACATTATAATTATATCGCAAAATCACATGATATTTAAAAATATATTCAAAATTAATTTTCGTATGAAGTTTATTTATTACCTGTTAATACAGTGTTTCAGGCAAACCTTCAGTTTCTAAAAATGTATTAAAAATTCTACTTTTGACCATCGTAAATTTTTACGTTTTTACTTTTTCAATGAAGGTGTGATTCTTAAGGATACGTCTTGCGCGTTTCTAATTTTAGCTTCGAGTCCGGCTTTGGGTTCTCAACAACTACAAAGTGCGAATAAAAATAAAATACAAAAAAGGTGGTTTTAAAAATCTTTAGTTTGAAATTGTATATAAATACCTATTATTTTATATGATACCAGGTCTGGGGTTTGTATGGTAGCTTTAAAATACCACGTTAGCAGGAACAACGAGCGAACAAAATATGTTAAGAAATATGATATAATTATAAGAATCAAATACATTATGTGTGACTAGTGGAGAGTGAGTATTGCATTGAAAATGACTGAAATTATTACTGCTAAAAATTGAGTTTTTAATCAAAATTATGTATTACGTAAATAGCTGTTCTATCGAAACAATGACGTGTCATTAAGTATGTAATTTAGCCATGCAGGTAACAAAGTTCCATTACGATTTATCTTCATAGTTTGTCGTTTATTTTAAAAACAAAACAGGAAGTGTAATCATAAGACATGCCTGAATTTTTTCATGGGTTTTTATCTAAAATATGCGCAAGAAAGAATTAATAGTTGAAATCAAATTAGAATTTTTTAAACTTTTTGAATATGTGTTTTGATAGTTTTGAGATTTAAGTTGACTTTTATTAAAACAATCATAATACATAATATTAAAAAGTATTCGTAAAAAATACGCACCGTTCACATAATATTTCATATTATTAAATATTAATGATATCGAGACCCTAAAATAAATTGTACAATTTATATTTTATATATTATAAAAAAAAAAAATGTTAACAGAATTTATTGATATGTCGTCTTATTCATCTTGTATTTTTTTTTCGAAATCTAAACAACTTTAAAAGTATGTAAAAGTTTTTTTTCTTTTGTTTTTAAAGATGATATTGATCATAATTTTAGAGTTAAACGCAAATACCTACCTAATGTTTTATATTTATTTTCATGTTTTATTCATTATGAAGAAACTTATGTCACGTTATTGACGTATTTATAATGAATATGATTTTATTAATAATGTTGTTATAACAATGTATTGTTTTTTGTACTTTGTTTAGAGTGGAAATCTTTACCAAAACTTACCGATCGTTAAGTATTCAAATTCGAATTACTCAATAAATCATAAATATTTATCGTTGAAAATAAGATAATTTATTTTGGGAAAATGACTTTGGGTTATGCGTGATTTCTTTTAAACTCTGTCTTGACAATTTTTGTTAATGTTTGGCAGTATCCCGCGCATAAACGTGCCCACACACTCACTGACGGCGGGGTTCCAGAGGTTATAAAAACTTACAGAGGCCGGGTGAAGACACTTTTGCTGTTATATTAAATTGAATTCCAATAAAAAATACGTCAAAAATAGGGGGAGAGAAAGTTGTCCCTTGATTTCACTCTTACTCGGTGAAATTATAAGCGAAAAAACTGTATTACCCACGTTATACCGATTTTTTCCCCGGCGGGGCAGGTGGTTAAAGGTCTCGTCAATTTTACGGGTTGCGTCACAAAACAGGACCGATTTCATCTGCTCGGCTGTCACCCGGGCAATTTTCATATCATAAATATTTTTTCCAACCGAATATTTTTGCGCCATAAATTGACTATATATACCACTCCGGAGGGGTTGAAAATGCCGCCCACTAAATAAAGTTATTATGGCAGTGGTATATGTAGGTGTGTGATCTACGGCCGAGAATTAACATGGGCGCTATCATTGGAGTGTCCGTGACGTTTTTACATAAACGTACTCGAAAATTCGCTGCCCGGTTGAATGAGCCGAATAAAGTAGAGATAAATACGACCGATGAGTTTACGCGTACATTTTATACGAATTATATGAACTGCAGTAGCCGTGAACGATTAAATTGTAAACTTTTTTTTTTTTTTTATCGCCAATTTACTGTGTTCAGTGTTCATCAACTACAGTGTGCGCTATAGTACCTATATAAAGTGATTAGTTTTAAAACACAACGACAATGAAACGGTCGTTCGGTTCTATATTTTATTTTAGCCATTCATTTTGAAAACAAATATAACACTGGAAATGGGTATATACAATTGTATCGATTATCAATTATAATATTATCATCATAACGTATCTGGATAGAGGTAGACAGTATATAGGTACCGGTAGAATGAACTGTTTATTTTCTTTTTTTATTGTATACATTTGAGTATAATACAATATTATTTTGAAGGGTTGATAAAATAAAAAGCCTTGTATTTCATTCACTGGCATACCTAAGTGGAAGGTAAAGATAATCCTAAACGATCAAACCCCGCTCAGTGAACACATCGCATTGAGATTACTACTATTATGTATAGTAAAGTTGGTTTAAGTTGGTTAAAGTTGGTAAACGGTTATAAAATATAATACTTGGCCAGCGGTACGATGAATTATTATATTATAGCACAAATCATAACAATTTGTAAATTTATTTGGATGACTTCCAAAGCCCGTTGGCTGTGCCGGGGATATTTGTCGTTTCTATTTTGCGGAGAATAGTTTCAAATGTCAACATGTTGTTTTTAAGACTTCAGTGAGGAATTATAATTCTAAGAACGGTTAAGACATTTATCCTCGGCGTAGACGTTTTAACACGTCGGTACAATAATATAATTTAAAACAATACACAATAATCTGGGACAATAGCAATAAAAATGAGAACTTTTCCTACAATGTAGCTAGTCTACCCATCGTGCCTTTGTTTAATGTAATATTTTCGTCGACTTATGTACATACGTCCAAACAATATTATTATAATATATTATGTATCAATAATTATTATTTTCAACAAATTAAAAACGTTTTTCTTTCACAATAGGTTTTCGTAATGGCCGTATGCGTGTGCGCCGCCCTCGCCCGTCCGGAAGAAGTGAAAATGGAAAACAAACCGACTGTGGTCAAATCTGAGACCTTGGCAGCACCACTTCCGACGACCATAGTGAAACGAGCTACTCCTCAGGTGGTCTCTACCCAAAAAGACTCTTCGCTTCCGAACGTCAGCGAGGACGTACTCGACAAGGCGCTCAGCGACAGGAGGTTCGTGCAAAGGCAACTCAAGTGCGCTACCGGCGAAGGACCGTGCGACCCCATTGGCCGAAAAATTAAAGGTCAGTAGAAACAATAATCACCCCAAATTATAATATACATAAATTATTATTACACTATGGTTACAGATTAGGCGATTTTAATAGAATGTTATGAGGTCAATATTTTCGATATTTTAAATAATTATACAAATAACAATAGGTCTATTTTTAATACTATCTATTTATGGTAATGTCCTTTGAAAACAATAATGATATTTAAAACGATTCAAATCTGACACCATTGATTTGTGTTCTCCGCGTCAATGACAATAGGTTATTTGCCGGACTATTGTTTTAGGTCGAGTGAGTTCTCTGTTTTCGTATATACCTACTTGGTGGTTTTATCTTTATCTTGAAAACTCACTGCATGGGTATCCGCTTTCGAATGGTAAATTAATTATTGTACGATCCTCATAACGGACACTTATACAACTGTTAGCTTATTGCGGGTACGTAATGCTATTCGTATGAAATTTAAAAACCACTTAAAATAACTTGAACAAAATAATATGACGTGTCATGTAAAGAGCTTATACTTATTACTTATAAGTTGAATAAACAAAAAACAAAAATGACAACAAAGTAAAAATATTATTAAGTAATCCGGGCACGTTATCATGATGTGTTCTACGATACGTTTTCGGAAATATTTTATTCGAACACGTGGTAAATTGTTTCGGCGGTCCGTTTATTTATGTTTTGAATTTTCTTATTTCCAGCTCATGCACCGTTAGTGTTGAGAGGAATGTGCGTCAAGTGTTCGCAGTCGGAAATCAAACAGATTCAACGTGTCATGTCACATATACAGAAGAATTATCCGAAGGAGTACACTAAGATGCTGAAACAGTACCAGAGCGGTTTCTAATCGCATTGTGGCGTCCTTTATTCCTGTTCATGACCAGTCCATCGCGGCCATATTGGCATAATTTATGATAACTTTATTATATTATATATCATTATAATACACATACAACAACCGAACATTAAAATGTATAAGTGTCGGTGGTCTCGACGTACCTACCCCGTACGGTAGTTGTTCCGATCATTATTTTTTAGTATTACCTACTCTAGTTTTATTGTTTTTTTTTTTTATGTAAATAAACGACTGAACGTAATTTTAACCGCATAAATTGATTTATTGTGTTTCTATCGTGCGCATTGTAGTCGGTGCCGTTATTACAATGATATTATGATACCAAACTCGGGATTAGCTGTAGTTTAAACTTCCATCCACTAGTAGAGGCAAAAGCCTGGAATAGTTAACGGCTTAGCCATCCCTACAAAGCAAAGCAAAGCAGCAGTTTTTCGTTGATATACTTAAACCACCCGCAGAAATCAATCATTATATTTATATAAACGTATTACTAGTTCCGAACACTTCACATTCACACCCTCTTCGTAATCGAATCAACCGAAAACCTTCGTCAAGTAGTTGTATATTATTATTATTATTATAATTCAGTACGACCAATTACGATTTTTCCCCCACAATCTGAATACGCACCAATAGTTAATTTTATTTTTCTCACTCCGATATTATAACCCGTTCGATTTTCTCATCGCCCATTCCAAACCCAAAATTAATAATAATAATAATAATAATCAATAATTTAATACTGACGCATGTATCGTCAATAAAATATTTTCTAGCACATAATATACGAATATATTTGTAAGTTTTCCTAGGTGTAGGCTGATTCAGTGGCGTGGTGAATTTGAAAACTGTTCAGAGGCTAGTCTAATATTTCGCCCATCCCCTGAAGCGCACCAATAACCCGATTCGGGGCCGACCAAATCAGCTTCAAGATTTTAAATCATAGCTCTATCCAGTATGTATTATATCAATGATCAACATTCATTTTTATATGTAATAAAAGAATAAGATATTGGTAGGTATAGGTATATTGTGTAACATTTATACTGTATAGTGACTTCTGCAGGTATTAGACGGGTATTGAAGCGGTATACCGTTAAAGCGGTGTTTTGAGCGATAACTGGTGTACCGGTATACCGATTTAAGATGGAATACCGAAAACCCGTCAACACAATTAATGTAGGTGTTGCTGACTGCGTAAAATTTTCGTTGGCGAACATCTCTGAACGACGGTCATACACCGTCGGTGTGAAATTGCATCAAAGTGGAATAGTCAGTGGCGGATATAGGGGGGGGGGGTTGCTTGGGAGCTGAAGGACATATCTGCACAATATTACCGAACTTTTTTTTTTATTTTAAACTACTCAGATAAAAGATATCATCAGCTATTACGTATAACTAAATGTAGTAATTGTAGGCATATATATCCGCAGAACCGACTAGTAAATCTCGCTTATTTTCGTTGATGATCGCTTGTCTGTTTTGCTCTCTTCTGGTTAGTCGTTGGTCGAGTCACGGGTTGGTGGGTGCCAGTTGATACTGTCCGTCGACATCCGACAGCCCGTGATCGCGAATGATTACACTCGGGTTGTTTTTCTTCCATAAACACATTTATTTATTAATTAAATTAAAAAATGTAAAACCGTGCAATATTTCGGGTCTAGTGGTTGCTTGAAAAAGCAGCTCGCGACCAAAAAATATAAAGGTGGGAAATTGTATTCAAAATTAGAGTTGCAACCACATTTTCCACAGTCCTTGTATACACATCATGTTTAAAATGAGAAATCATGTAGTGAAGAGGTACGCCGTTTCTAAATTGAAGTCCAATTAATTACTAACCAGACATTCGTAGACCAGGTCATTGATTTTCCTGCATAAATCGGTCTCACAGCGTTAGCTCATCAATCAAAAAAATGTATAAACAATAAGGAAGTAAGTTATGTAATTTATATAAATTATATTATTATTAATAATTGACGGTTCTAAGAAGAACCCTTTTTCAATCAGTCGCGATGGTGGATCGACTGTAGCAATATTGCGCGTAAGGCGTTGGTATTGCATACCGATGTAACGGGTGACAGGGCGTCACAACCGCAGCCTCACCAACGAGTGTCTTCGCCGCTGTGTTGGCAATCCTGCAACCGCCAGTCTCTACCGTTCGGCACTGACTGAAACCCCTCTCAATGCTTTACTCCTGTGTTCGACCACTTCAGTGAGTTTCTGTACGAAAGTTTGTGGTGAATGGCTCTAAGAGTTGCCACACGGGGTCGAGTATGGGCGCTTTCTCCTTACGGCCGGGGTCGAGGACTTGTACGAACAAGTGTGGCGATTCTCAATGAGTTGCGCACGGGTTCGTACAGGTCCCCGTCCGAATAGCAGCGGAATGACGTCCTGCTGCTCCTATTGCCTCGTCCATTCCTTCTGATGTTCGGCGAGACGTCGACGAGACATTCTGTACGAACGAAGTGTGGCGATGCTCTAGGAGTTGCGCACGGGTTCGTACAGGTCGCTCTGGCGCCGTGCTACCTACACCGCCGTCATTACTCCGTCGTACATGGTCGTCAGGTCCGTGGTAACCTCGTCCGCGGGAAACTACCGGTACACGACCAATTTGTGGCGATACTCTAGGAGTTGCACACGGGGTCGTGTCGGATGACGTTTTGCTTCTCCGGTGTTCAGCAAAGTCGACTAGTCACTCCCCGTACGAACGATTGTGGCGATGCTCCGTGAGGAGTTGCGCACGGGTTCGTACAGGTCCATCAGGCGGCTTGTTTCTTGCTACTGGATAGGTCGAATGGTGGAATGATGCGAAGTTACGGTTACGGAGACGTTGCATTCCATATCGCTCCTCTGCGTGGCCCAGCCACGCCGCAACTGCTTTGCTTTGCTTTGCTTTGAAGGGATGGCGAAGCCGTTAACTATTCCAGGCTTTTGCCTCTACTAG
>NC_042496.1:1013196-1023739 GCF_005508785.2 Acyrthosiphon pisum | reverse complement strand
GTTGTTGCTGTCGCTTCCACGGCGGCTTTGGTGGGCGCTGGTGCCCTATTGAAAGCGGTGAAAACGGCTGTTGGTTTGATCGGTTCGGGTGTGAACCGTGGGCGCTGGTGCCCTGTTGAAAGCGGTGAAAACGGCTGTTGTAGAGACCGGTTCGGGTGTGAACCGTGGGCGCTGATGCCCTGTTGAGAGCGGTAAGGACGGCTGTTTTGAGGAGCTGCTGCTAGAAGTTGGCTGCAGAGTTGGTTGGCAGCTGACGTCTTGACAGGTTGAAGTTGACTGATTGACGTTTGTGGTTTGTCTGTGGTTTGTCAATAGGCGGGTTCGGGTTGTGGTGATAATTTAAGACAGTTGAAAATAAGGTGGGTAACGTCGCAAATCATAGGTATGTTGCGGGGAGTCATTCAAGGTTTAAAGGAACGATAGGAGAGTAAGGTGGTGTGGCCAAATTGGACAGGATTTCGAAACAGGAGGACTGTGTTATGCATTTCCCAGAGAGATTGAGGTTGTGAAACCAGTCGGTTGTGGAGGGTTGGTTGGAGATATATTATTTTTTTACACGACGAGCACCAAGACGTGGCAAAATTAGGTCTTAGCGTTTCCCAGTGTTTCAGCCATAAATTGGTCATATAAATCTAGTGGTTGGGGATGAAGTCAGACCGTGGAATCGTTATAATACTGGGAGGGCCATTCGAAGGACGCCGTAGATTTTGCCAGTTTTTTGACGAATCACACTCGTTTCCCACTATAACTGTACGGCCGTGGGAACGCATACAAATCGAATGACAATAAGGCTGATTATGTTAGAGAATAATATAAAAGGTGCCGATATTGATTATAATAGGAGAACGTCGTAATTTGAATACCTACGTTTGTTTACAATTGAGAGCGGCTTGAAGGCAGACACTCTATTCATTTATTAGTATATATTTTATTAATCGTAGAATTTATTTTACTTCACACGATGGGTATAACACTATTGTACATGCCGAGTAATGTATGAGCAAAATAGCCTATACATTGCTTCGTAGAAGGACAAAGTAATTTCGGATTTTAGAATGTTTCGATTTTAATTGTTATTCCTAATATACATAATAATATAATACATAAATATATTATATTGTATCCTCTTGTTTGGATTCTATTGTAAACCTTCAATTTAAAAAATATATATATATTTATTATTGTGACATTGCAGCTTCTTTAAATACCTACCAATTAAAGAAATTATTATTAGTAGACATTTGTCTAGATAAAGATAAAATAGAAATGTGTTTTTATTCAGATAAAAAAAATACAAGGAAGTATATTATGTTATACTGCAGCCGTGATCATAACGTACCCCCGTGTTATGTTCTATGGGTAAATACTAAATTCATTGTAAATATACGCCGTGGTAATAAAATGTTTACAGAAAAATTACTAAATACGTCTAAAAAACAGTCTAAATCAGGAGCACCCGTATATGCGTCATAGTTTTTGTTAATACCTACTAAATATAACACATCTCGAAATCACATTTCTGCGTTGCTGCCGTCACGCAGCCGATCAATTGGAAATAGCGCAACAATAATATTAGTAACTATACATTATTATTATACCTATCAGAGATATTTGAGATTTTTTAATAGTTTTGATTTTGTTCATGTTTAAAAGTAAGTAAGTACCTACTGTCAGTAAATTACCTATACGAGCTATACGATTCCATTGTTCTTGAATGTCTTTCAAAAATCTTGTAAAGTCAAATAATAATGTGTAAGTATATATTCTGTTTAAATCTTTATCTAGATATAAGTCTCATCGTTGACTATTAAATTGTGTTCCTTAAATCACCTTAGTAAGTTATCTCTGTGAGAAATTAATATAGGTATTTAAATGTGGGCTCCTTCAACGGTTATATTTATCTATATATATAAAAACGAATGTATGTCAGTGTCTGTGTGTCCATGTTACCATGGTTACCAAGGTTGCCATGGTTACTAAGGTTACCAAGATTTCATGGCTATTAAGGTTACCATGTTACCATGGTTACCAAGGTTGCCATGGTTACTAAGGTTACCAAGATTTCATGGCTATTAAGGTTACCATGATCCATGGTTACTATGGTTACCAAGGTTACCATGAGTGTTGTTTATAATTATAGGTCTTTAATGGGCAACGAATTGCACAGGATCAGATATAGTACGGGTGTGTCCATCTACCCATGGCAATCAATTATATAATATTTTGAAACTTATGGACCTTTTTGTTTTTAAATAGTTACCGTGGGTTTCAAAGCTATAATAATAATAATTATTGGTTGCCAATGGTTTAAAATGTTTGTTATTTATTATAGTGCCCAACGATTCATATTTATAACCGAATTCAATTGCAACTATTATAAGAATTTCTACTATTATTAGTTAATTTATTATGCCCAACAACAAACGATCGATAAATAGTCCCGCAGTTCTAGCACGCAAGAAGCGGGAAACACGAGCCGCGGAAACAGACGAGCAAAGAGAAGCCAGGTTGAGGACCAACCGAGAACGTCAGTCCCTGGCCCGCTTATCCGAGCCAGACGAGCAAAGAGAAGCAAGATTGGGGACCATGCGAGTAATGGGTGCTCGATCCAGACGAACCACCGAATTGAACCTTTGTGCACTACACTATGATGCCGATATTAATTACAGCACACACCCAAGCGTGGCCATCGGAATAATGGATCCCTTTCGGAATAATAATCCCTTTTTGATTATGTTAATTAACGTTTAGAGATTAATACATATGGAGTAGGTATTTTTAATGGGCGACGAGGTGCACGGGATCAGCTAGTAATTTATAAAACAATTTTAATTTAATGACATCAGCTTAAAAAAATTTTTGACATTTTCAAAAGAACCTACTTAAAATATTTTTAGAACAGGTATGACTTATATCTATATTATTCATGTTTATTAGAATATATAGTTATTAGAAAAAAATATTATATATTAAAATATTAAACCAAAAATTAATTAACAGGTAACAAATTATTAATTTTATATGGAATAGAAATCATCAAACGCGATTAATTTGTTTTTGGTAACATAAGAATTCTTCTGACAAATTTCAAATCTTAACCTGATAACTTGGACAATTTTTACAAATAGATATTTCAAAATTAAATAACATACCTAATAGAATTAAATTTTTTTTTTGAATTTTCTGAATTTTGTTCTTACCATAGTATTACACAATAAACATTATTGTATATATTTTGTACGACTTAATACAATGCATGTCTAATGTAAATAGAGTACTATAAATTATATTATGAATATCCGAACACTAAACTGTTCAAATAATTGTTAGTTTATAACCTTGTAGTTGCGTTGATGTGAAACAATAAAAAAATAACAATGACAATAACCGTATAGGTAAACAAATGTATACAATATCCATTATACTAAATGCCTCGATGCGTTGTGTGCAAGCATTTAAGGACGTCATCTCGACTTGCGCGTTGTGTACAAACATTTGAGGACATCTCGACCTTTGCCACATATGCACGATTTTATCGATTTTTATTAATCTGGGCATTTCAAAACACACCACTGCAGTACTGCACCAATATGAGGATAGAAACCCAAGACTATCCCCCCACCCCCCCCCCCCCCAAACATTGCTCGGAATCGACTTAAATATTTATCGGCACTTTTGTACGATTCGACTCGATCTGAGTCCCGGGCGGTAAATTCCCTTGTGTATGACGTTCGTTACGAATTTTTTTTCTTTTTTTTTATGCTCTGAAAACTGTTGTAATTATTCATAATACGCCTCCGCGTGGAACATACCTATTTAATGGATACACATACGTTAGTGTACCTATCCAGGTATCCAACTCCCAAATTACGCCACTGGGGCGTATAGCCCTTACACTGGCTACACCACCTGTGACATCAAACATTATAAAGAAAAACACCGATTCAAATTGTGTCAAATTGTGCACGAGTACAATACTTAATATCAAAATATATAATAATTCAGTTACAATCAGTGATAATGCGAATACCAAGTCATACTAATACCGTCTTACAAATGTATACAGCATAGCAAAAAACTGTTTTGCGCGGGAAGGAACCGAGAACGCCACAGTCATAACTAAGAAACGAAATTTTCACCACATAAAAAAAGAACTTTGGCTGTGCAATATCGTTTTTATTTTTTCGTTAACGGTAACTTAAAAAAAACTTATTAAAGTTTGAAAAACACAAATAATAATGGATTTTAAAACAATAGGAACTTTTTTCGTATAAGTGATATCAAAAAAATAAAAACGATATTGCACAGCCAAAGTTATAAACGGTGAAAATTTTGTTTCTTCGTTATGACTGTAGCCTTCTCAGTTCTTTGCCGTGCCAAACTGTTTTTGGTATGCTATTGCTATGCCGTACGTGTGTAAGGCGGAGACATCATATGCGGGTGTAACGTCCTCTTAAAAGCCACAACAATTTTACACTATTTATAATCAATGATACATATTTGTATATAGACAGCTATTAAATTCGTAGAATGACTACCTATGTCATTATTTTAATAATTATTGAGAACTTCTCAAGATTGTAAACAAAAATATACTTTTGTAGTCTGAAGTACAATTAACAATTCTGTACTTTCCCATTGTAGTTAATATTATCTTAACATATTATAAAACAAATTCCATTTTTCTCTCTGTATGCTTAGGTAGATCTTTAAAACTACGCAAAAGATTTGTATGCGGTTTTTTTTAATTGGTAGAGTGATTCAAGAGGAAGGTTTATATATATATATATAACATGCATAATCTAGAAGAGAAAAACCCCTGGGAGGTGCTCAAACAAGAATTTTGAGACTTACGATTAAAATTGTTGTTTATTAATGGTTGCTATGGACGGACACAAACAAATACAAAATATTCAAATTAAAAAAAAATAATGATAAATCTTAATCTTAACAAAGTCTCACAGTCTGTCTGTATGCTTAGATCTTTAAAACTCCGACTCTGATGAGGTTTTTTTAATGATAGAGTGATTCAAGAGGATGGTTTATATGTATATAACGGCATGCATAATATAGAAGAGAAAACTGCCTCTTTTTTGTATGTACGAGGATATCTCGAAAAGAACTCTACTTATTTCAATACTGTTTTCACCAATAAATCGGTCAAGTCACGGGGAAGGTTTCAATGTATAATAATTTTCCTTGGTGAAATCTAGTATGTCTATATATATTTACATATTTTTCCATGATTTGTATATAAATTTAACAAACTATAATTATGTAGCACAGGTAAATAAATATAATATATTATTATGATCTAATCCTATAAAATAAAATTAACAATGAATGGAAATAATTGTGTTCCAGAACCCCAGAAACTAAAGAAAATATCGAAAAAGAAAATGACAATCCCACATAGCAATAAGATGAATTCTACTTATTTTTAAAATATCATTCACAAACTACAAATATTTTTAAAACAACCTTAGATGGTGTTTAGAAGATAATAAGATATATTCAATATATGTACAAAATATATTTTGGCCGCTGGATTGATATTTCTGAAATAATTTTAGAATCATTTGTGAGATATTGTGATTATATTTTATAAATATATTACTGTAAAAATGTATAGATACTGTTAAAAATGTTTGCTACATTTTATTATACTGTCTTGATTTGTTAAACAAGTTCAGCAATATGCTGAAAGATAAGATCAAACCAACGGATGGAACGGTAATAAAATATAACTTTAAAAATTGCAAAGCATACTATCAATATATTTTAGTACAAAGCGTACAAAACATATTATGGTTATTTTACTAATATATGTACAATAATATGTACATATATACATAGAGCCATATAGAACGTATAATATATTGTAAGTTTAATATATAGACGGAAGATCGAGAAGACCTGCAGATTGTTTCGGTTGTGAGAAGAATAGAGAACATAGAAAGTACGCAATCTATACTATATCTATATCTCTAGATATAGATACAGATATAGATCTCTATACTCTATCTAGATAAAATAAAATATGAACAAATAATTATCTAGATGAATATCTAGATAAATTTATCTCAGATAAGTCCGAACACTGGCCATAGGTGGTCTTAGGATTTGAATTTTGAAAGGAATTTAGTCTCGTATACATTTTAAACATAAATATAACGAGCCCATGGATGATTATGGTCCTTTCGCTGATAAATTATTTAACTAAAAGCTGTTTTTGAATAAATCTGGCTTATCAAATCTATTCTAAGTGCACCTATAATATTGTATAATTAATTTTAATTAATGCAATCTAATCTACGACCTGCAGCCACATCTTAATTGGTTGACGGAATATCACTTTACGCGTGAAACTTGGCACTGTGTTGGCAGCTATTTTAAGTCGAGGAAAAATAATTCAATTAATTGAAAACATTACTTTGCTTTACTTTAATTTTAACACTATATATAAATACCAAACTTAAAAAAAAGTTAAATGCTTATTGGAAACAATTTACTGTCGAAATATTACAATATAAATAAACTAATTCTATTCAAATAAACAGTGTATAGACACAATTGTCGTCAACAATAAACAATACTAGCCAACACATTATAATATCAATGTTATATGCGACATAGTGTTTACTGTTTATATGTCATAATAATATTATAATAATAATAATGGGGGACGGAGTAGCCGAGCGGATTAAGGCGTCGGTTGCGACGCACACCGGCGCTGGTTCGATGCCGGCCGCGGGCGGCATTTTTCTTCGGGCAAGTCACGGTGTCCGGAGAAAAAGTGCTACCATCCCCCACCCGGGCATACCTACGGGTGCCTGCTAAAAAATCTGCTAAAACCAAAAAACACACGTGTTTAAAAAACTTACAGTACCTTCCCCCACTGCAGTAAAAACCACTCAATGACCTAAATTGCCGCGAATTAATTGATAAAAAAATAATAATAATAATAGGTATTTAATCTATTTTGTGATATAACGTCATTGAAGGTACTTCAGGTATTACTTATACGTCACGATGTAAATGTTAATCTCCATTACGATTCGTATAAAAGTTGGCCTTCGAGCGACGGGTGGCGTACACTGGTGTTAAATTCTGAACTACTAAACTGCCGTGATTTTTTGCGACAATATTGTACCATTGAAAGATACGGGTGTGGTGTCACCTTATCTTCTCTATATCGTGTGTGCCAGTGGCGCCGAACCTATAACCCAAGAGGGACGACCGCCCCCCCTTTTTTCGGTGGGTGGGGTCGTGGGGGTCCGTGGGTGCCCCAGCAAACTACTTATGAATTATGTTCGTAATAAGCTATTAATATACATATGCAGCACTAAAGCAAGCGTAAACGGAGGTGGTAGTCCGTATAAATTTTTACTTGCCCCCCCCCCCCCCACCCTTTAAAATATAGTTCGGCGCCACTGGTGTGTGCAACCAACAACCATTCATATGTATAATAATTAATAATATGGATCAGTCATACAAGTGAGCATAACAACATAACAACGTTTGATGCGATAGCGTGTGTGTGTGGGTGTGTTCATTTCTTAAAAATCTATATTTATCTCAACGCCATCTGTTCTAGGTATATGACTATAATATGAATTCTGTTTCGGTATGTGTGACATTTACATTAGTCAAATATCAATCGGTATACAAATATACAATTTTAATTTTATTTACAGGCATGGTTCAACTCGTATCAATTGTGTCCCGTGTGTCATTACGCACTGGTGAATCAATTCAACCTCGAAATCCTTCAATTTCGTTTGCGTTCAATTTTGTTGGTGGTTGGTGGACCGTTGGTACTTACTGGAGCGTACTTTGCTTTCAACGGGCTTTTTATGCTGGGATTCACGAGTGGAGGGATCTCGGCGGGCTCTTTTGCCGCAGCGTGGCAAGCGAGCATGGGATATGTTGTAAGAGGTTCGCTCTTCGCCATCTTGCAATCATTGGGCACTAGTTTTATGTTCAAATTGTTATTTAGCACACTTACCGGAACAACTTTAACGTATCTCTTGTCCACTATTCGATTGCATGCTCGTAATTTGTATTTTTGTGATTGCCCAATAGATGATGATGGGGAGGCTTCCGAATAAAAAAAGATGATAAACTAATAATAATATTGAAAGAAAGTGTGTTTATTTTGTTTATAAAATACATTTATATTGGGCACTACCAGCTACACTTTTTCATTGTATTTTTTTATTTTTAATGTGAAACATCTAATAGCGCGGTACAGGAGTGAAGCCGACTGTGCCTAAACCTGCAATGTTATAGATGTTGACTACCCGTCGACTGTGGCGTTTCAATTTTCAACATCAGTACCATAAGAAAATTGTTGATGTTTCACATCTGACAGGTGTCTCGCAACGTTTTAGTTTTTTTTTATTTAAGGTCTCCCCACCTTGTCACACTATTTTGAAAACTGTATAGATTATTGTCTTCTGAAGTCAAATATCTTGGCCTCATCCTCGACAGTAAACTTACCTGGAATCCCCACCTAAAAGCCAAACGAAAAGCCCTTAATACCCGACTCCACCTCCTTAGACCCTTATTGAAATCCAAAATGAATATCAACACCAAACTTCTAATTTATAAGTCACTACTCAGGCCACTATGGACTTATGGCATCCAATTATGGGGTGCCGCTAAACCCTCAAACACCCGTACAATCCAAGCCTTTCAGTCAATATGCCTTCGCCTAGTTGCATCAGCACCCTGGTACTTAACCAACAATAATCTCCACAAAGATCTCAAAATCCAAAATCTTAACCAAATCTCCAAACTATATTACACCAGACTCCACAACAAATTTCAACAACACACAAATCCACTAATCTCTAAACTATCAACCAACTCACTCCCTGGTAACCCGCGCCGTAGACTAAAAAGGCAATGGTGTAGAGATCTTCTTTGAAAAGTGAGCTTAATAAGTGCTGGAGGTCGCTACCAGGTAACACCTCCAAACCTCAAATTAATTACTTATAAACTGTCTTATATTATATAACTACATATATTTTTTTTTCTCTCTTCTCTCTCTCTTCATTGTTATTCATGTCACAGGGTGTTACCACTGGGTATCTTCCCTAATCTTATTATTCACATCACTCTTACTTCACCTATCAAACCTACTTATTATACTAAGAAATGTATAGATTGTAGATTACTTCAAATAAATAAAAAAAAAAAAAAAAAAGATTATTGTCTTATGTGTTATTGTTCAAATTAATAGTACCCGATATCTAAAACTTTCCGTTGCATATGACCAACATCCATCACGATTTGATTTATAAATTCCTGAGGAGCATCAACGAGCGTCATCTTCATTCAGGTACCTATGACCCATCATCCCGGTGTTACGTGCTATTATTTATGAACAACGTAACGCACATTTCTGGTAGTATCGACTATATATAATAAGGCAATTAGTATAAAATAGCATGCTGAGGTCATCGCAAAGGTGTTATCACACGTCTCTCCTCGGGAAAGTATTAATAGGTACTCGTACGGAAGGACGCGACTCGACCAGGCGGCCTATTCTCAAATCAATCGAAAAGATCGGTCGAATAGCTCTTTTCAATCTTTGATTTTCGATCAAAAAAGTCTATTCGATTGCTGGTTTTCGATCAAGTGTATTCTCAGACAATGATCGAATATTGTAAATCGTAAATATTATTTTCGATTATCGATTCACTTATCACTAAAAACAGATGTTATTCCACGAAATAAAACATTTTATCGGCTATATTTTGATATCACAAGTTAAAAGTTTTCATTTATTAGTTTCTTGCTATAGTGCGTTTCATTGTAACTGCGACTCGACGTGAACGCGCCTCGTGGTTTTTTTTCATTGGGGTTTCTAAAGCTGGCGCGTAAAGTTGCGCGGCAAATTTAAAATTGATAACGAATATTTTACACATTTTTTCGATCTTATAGCTTTAAAACCCCTGTTTGAGACAAAACAGCCATGAAGTGCGAGAGAAGCGTCGAGTCGCAGTTATAATGAAATGCACTATAGTCAGGGGCGGAGTGGCCGGTCTGAAAATGGGAATTTTCCAGATGGCCTGGTGGCCTGTCCTATAATAAGATTTTATTGGATTATATTTTCAAGAAAATAATTATTGAATTTACCTGTGATTGATTGTAAGATTGTTCCTGTTAATTTATTATTATTATTAAACAACTAACTACAGAACCGAACTCGCCACAAGAAATACATACAAAATGATATATCACATGAAGTGTTCGAACACGGCTGAACTTCCCGCCGGATCTAGCTAAATCCAAAGGCTTTACAAGTCTCGTGATCTGCGCGGAATGTTCGCGACGAGTCGTTCCCCCTCCACGGTGTACACACGCCGGCCGGCGTCCACGGCTCTCGTTCCGGGACACTTGTTTTTTGGTCGTCGCCTACGCTTGAGCTTGGCGGATTACTACATACTTACCTAATTTTTATAACTTTTTTGACAATTATTATTTATTTTAAAACATGCTTAATAACTGTGATGATATGATAAATTAAATACCC
>NC_042496.1:989972-1012749 GCF_005508785.2 Acyrthosiphon pisum | reverse complement strand
CCCCCCCCCCCCCCCCCAACTAATATACCAATTACCAGCTGGCTAATAACAATACATAAATAAATTCATAAAAGACTAGGTAAGTCCCCCAAGCCCCCACCTATTTGGGCCAATGATAGGAATACTCATGGACATAGGCGCAAATAGCGTTTGAGATTTGGGGGGACTAATAGGGCTAATAGGGCCTTACTTTGATAATATTGAATAAGCTTAAAACAAAATGTAGGAAATGTTTGGGAGGACTATGGACATTTTGGGGGGGGGGCTTAGCCCCCAAATCCCTCTCCTATTTGCGCCTATGCTCATGAATGAAATTAATAACCGTGGACTAAGATATAATGGACTGGAAACGACAAGGTGGGCGGGTGACTGCCTGTATAGACGACTACTTACTGCTGATAAGTCATATGCTACATCATCGTCTGTTACAGGCATTTAATTGATGTGTATAATAATAATTGTTTATTTGTTGTAACTAAATATAACATAAGCATTTCAAAACACATCATACAAAACAAGATGAATTATGGTTATATATAATCTAGAAGCATTAGCTTTTATTTTGTAATGGTGATGTTGAGTTCACAAAAAGTAAAAAATGTAATAAATAAAACATTTAGTCAGTAGATATGTTAAGTAATTAGTAATTAGTAATTACATAATTTAGTGTACAATAAAATAACAATAACATAAAAAGGGACACAATGTACCAAAGATTCATATTTGCCTTAAAAATGTATAATTAAGAGGAAGTCACACCCACATGTGTTGTCTGTCTTACAAATGTACAACATAGCAAAAAATGTTTTGCATGGGAAAGAACCGAGAAGGCTACAATCATAATAGTTAGCTAATAGTTGGTTAACTAGGAAACAAAATTTTCGCCACACAAAAAGAGAATTTTGCCTGTGCAATATCATTTTTAATTTTTCGATATCAGAACTTCAAAAAGTTATTAAGGTTTGAAAAACAAAAATAATAATGGATTTTGAAACAATAACAACTTTTTCGTATAAGTGATATCAAAAAAATAAAACGATATTGCACAGCCAAAGTTCTTCTTTGATGTGGTGAAAATTTTGTTTTGTAGTTATGACTGTAACTTTCTCCATTCTTTCCCCGCGCGAAACAGTTTTTGCTATGTTGTTCATTAGTAAGACGGAGACATCACATGCGGGTGTAGCATCCTCTTAAAAAACCTATCATTAATTCATGAAAACATACCTAATTTGTAAATTTATTTTTTTTAAATGCCAATAATAATATTCATTAGTATTAGTGATTGAGACTTAGATACTAAGTATTTATTTAGTTTTTTTGAATTAACATATAATTTAGCTGAGTGCTATAAAAATGTATGTCATATCATTCATCAAATAATATTGTCTTTTTAATATTTAAATGTTTAAAGGGTAGAACTTTGATGTCCATCAGTTAAAGCAAGTTTGAATTATTCTTCAAGTCTTTTTAAAAATCTGTTTGATTGATTGAATCTAGTATACCAGTGAATCTAAAATAATAATATAAATTAATATATGAAAATTAGATTATTTAAAAATATTTACCTGTACTTGTATACATGAGCTCGATATTCCACCATAATGTTTTAACATGGCGTTATAATGGTAATTGTACATTATGATTTTAGAAATTTCCATCACAAAACCTGTTAAAAATTTAAATATTAGAATAACATAGCGAATGTTCTACACCCAAAGCGTGCACAAATAACCAGTGCTGTAAATACCAGGTGGGCAATATGGTCAAATGCCACGAGTCTTTAACTATTGAGTGCCCTAGCCTAATCAATAATACACCATATTTTTTTTATTAAATTACAAATTTCACAATAAAATAATTAAAGTATTATTATTTTGATATTTGAAATAAATTCCATGAACTACGGTCCAGTGACTTATTATTAGAGCCATCTTTGTTTATTTTTATTTTAGAGGACCCAGAAGATTTTATGCCATGGGACCTTAAAATCATAGTTACACCACTGACGGTACCAAACACAAAATGTAATTGTTATATAACGCAATATGCCAATATCTGATTTACTCATATGCATAGCTTTATAGTCTCTAGTAGGTACTCTCAAGTGTATATTATGGAGATAATAATTTTATATAATAAGGATTATTGTTAAAGTTTAAGACTTAGACAAAAATATTTATAAGGATCGACACCTGCTAACAGTATTCTTATATTCTAAAAATGCTACAGTTTAGGTGACCTGTGCTCAGTCCAGGGGCGTTCGGGTCATAGATATTAAAAGTCTTATAATATCTTTGATTCAGGTGGACTGGACAGGGCGATTTGGGACGATTCAATAAATTTGAGCTAATAGCTTATAAATATTTTATTATCAGCATTAAATTGGTCCGAATTTTCTGTTTCCCCGTGGCCAACTTGTATTCCCAAACCGCCCCTGGCTAAGTCTGTGTTTATCGGAAATGTTGTTTATTTGAGATTTTGACGATTATAATATAATAGTTACTTTTTTTCGCGAACTCCGAAGTGTAATATTTACGTATTTAACTTATTAATTAAAACTGTTATATTATAATGTTTTATTAGGTACCTACTTAGTACTTACCATGTGATTTTTTCATATGACGTGATACCTAAGTTAGTTTTATTGCTAAGCGATTCATTACACATTTCGTATTTAAAACTTATTAGTTACTTTCACGGTCTAAGACACCTGATATAATGGACTGAAACGAGCAGCTTATCAGTGGCCTCGAAAGTGTGTACAAGAGGCCTATAACCAGTGGTTCATTTGCTGCAATTAATATATTCTCCATTCTGCAACACTGCGGTAGGTAGCAGTAATCATTAATTTTCTTAATCAATTCAATGATTGTGGTAAGATCATGGATAAATACAGCAATGTTTGTATATGCCTATCATGAGTAGTCTGTATTTGCCATATTTTGGGTTCGTATTCCTAGAGATAAAACCGGGAACCGCCCCTTCCATATACCAAATGTTCTTTCTATGACGTTTTTAGTACCACTTTGCGCTTTTTAAAACAACATTGGTCAAATATTTTATTTAAATAATAAGATATCGCATACCAGCCCCTTCACAATTTTTTAATTTGTATTACCAATGATGGAGGCGAACTACGACCTATGGTTGGGAAGGGTGGGATGCGCTAACCGGACTAAAACTCGTTTTGTTGCTGACATACCTATCTGTTTTTTACTGGATTGCCCTACGGCCTACGTTCATGTCGGCGGACGGCATCACAACTCACAACAAAATATGAACATGCGCAGATCAAGGTGGATTGATTAATCCACCTCGGCGCAGACCATATTTTTGTTAATAGGACTTCAAATTGTGTTTAATGTTTATTAAATCTGAGGGTTAACAAGTAACAAGAATAAATAATAATAACAACAACACCGGACCATGATTGTTGTTAGCATTCGACTATCGATCGTAGTTAACTGATAAAGTGATAAATAATAATACATAATAATAACAATAATCAGATTGTACTGATTGTGGGTATTCACTATCCATTATAAATTATTATTAAATTGTTTATTACACCTATATAGTAATAGTTTACTTTTCGGTCGTTCTGCGCGGAGCGTTCGATCGTCACGAGCGGTCGCGCTATTAAATCAACTTCGTGTTCGCGTACAGGGTTGGAGTGCTTTGTCACAGGACACACAATGTCTTTCCACGACAGTAACATGTCGCCATCTTCGACGTTTTCCATGGACGACGACGACAACGTCAGTGTGAAAATCGAGAACAAAGATCTAACCGACTCCGATGGTACGCAACGAAGTTATATCAAATAAACATTCGCATTAACGTCATTAGTTTTTGTTTTCCAGAAGAAGGCAAAGAAAACCGCGAGAAACACACTGAAATACAGGAGCAGTGAGTTGTTCATTTTCCCACGACAACACGATTGTGTTGACAGGCGCCAAACAATTTGCATTTGAATTTTTTTTTTTATAATTCCAGGGTCTACCAGGACAAATTGGCCGGTATCCAAAAGCAACTACAGCAGTTGCGCGATGGAACTCACGGGGAATTTGTAAAGCAATTGAAAAAATTGGACGCACAGCATAAAAATCAGTATGTTAATATTTCTTTTTCCACCTAATATTATAATGCCAGTAAAATCATGATTCTAATGGTTTTTTTTTATTAATTTATCAATAGACTAATGATGAATAATTTGTGGCGAGACTGTTTGTTTGATGCTATCGAAAGAGAATTTAATAGAGAACGGCGTCTAGCTCACAAAGAGTTTGAAGATCGTAATGCTGAACTCACTGAGACTTTGATATCAGAATTAAATGAAAGGAAAAAAGCTATAGAAAATGACAGTTTGAGCTCGGAACTTTGTATGTATTATAAACACTTTTATATAGTATATATTTTTATCTTTTTATAATATTTGGGTGGTTTTCAGCTCCCGATTCGTCAGATCAAAAGCCTGCTATGACAAGGAAACTGAGAAGAAGACCAAATGACCCCGTGGTGCCAGCACCCCAAGAAAAACGTCGCAAACCCCCACCTGTATCAAATATATATTATTTATTGCAGGATCATGAAATTGAACAGGATGTAAAACTTATTCAAGACTCATTGGTTTCATTAGCGTCTACTTCTACCACAACAACCCCTACAGTCAAAACACGTGATACAGTAAATTCTTCATCCATTAGGAAACCAGGTTGGTTATATTTACAATTACATTTTGATAGTATAGTATTAAAGTATAAAGTATTATTTAAAATTATTTTTTAGGGTGTCTTCCAAGTACTAGTTCATCAACTGCAGGTAACATGAGTCCTAAAAAGAATTCAGACACTGAAGGATCATCAGCTATTCCAGATACACGAATCGAAGATGGAAAACTGCTGTTTGAAAAGAGATGGTATGAAAAATTTAGTTTAGTATTTGTTCCCTAAGATAAGAATTATTTTAATTTTAGGTATCATCGAGGACAACCTGTTTTTGTCGAAGGAAGGCAAATGGCAAAATTCCCAGCTGTTATATCTGCCATTGGCAACGAAACTGTAAGTCACTAAATTAATTTAAAAAGTTTAATATTATGAAAAATAATGGTATTAGAACAAAAATAAAATCTGTAAATCATTTCTATATTACAGATTTGGGTCAAGAAAACGTCAGACAACAGTAAATTTCGTATCAACTTGTCTTACCTATCAAAAGGTAAAATGTCAATCAAACGTCGAGCTGCTGTTTAAAAAACTACTTATATTCAGATGTTATATATCTATACATGTAGGTCATTCATTTTATTTTCCTGTTTTTTTTTTTTTTATTGACAGTTAATAAAAATAATAATTTGTATCCTATAATAATATTACATTTCCTATTGTACCTATTCAAAATGTAATTATTTAAAGATTTGTGAGGTTGTTTTCAATTATTGTATTAGTATAATAAAATAATTTAATACATTTTTTTTTTCTGTATGGAATCATAGAGTAACAATTATTTTATTTCATTTATGTTTACAAGTTTTTTTTCTATAAAGAAACGCTTCAAATTTTAATTTTTGGAATATACTCCTCGGCCAGTATATCAGTCATCTTACGTTTGATGTGCGACAAATTTTGTTCAATATATTTCCAGTTAGTCACAGTATCTTGAAGTAATACTTGAGATTTGACTAATTGTTGATCCGTTTCGTTCATTTGATTCATGGCATTAATATACATTTGCTTGTTGAATGTTGTAAGATTTGAATAAAACTGCATATTTTTCTCTTCTAGAACAAATTGAATTAAAATATAATTGAACAGTTGTTCATCGATTATGGTGGAAATTTATAGCAATAATATTATACTAAAGCAACTCACTTAATTTTCTATGCAGTAAAGTATCTTCAGACATTTTAAAATTGTCGGATTGGCCGGCAAAACTTTCTCTTCCCACTCGACTTTTTCTATTTTCTACAATAACTTTCATTAATGAAAAACATTCGATGTGTAGATACACTTAAAATAATTAACTAAACAACTTTTGATCATTCAAAAATGAATGGTCGTTTAAATAAATGATTTGACATACTTGAATTGCTTGCTCGATATTTGGAATCAGTATCAAACTCTGTGTGGTCACTCTCGACCATTCCACTTCTTGTGTTCTGAAATGAATCATTATCCTTTTATAACCATATATGTTTTGAATATAACAATAACGCTGTATAGCTGATCTTACCTCAACTTGTTGAAAGTCTTCATCGTCGGATTCAGAAGCTTCACCCAGAACGAGCATCGCTTTATCTGACATATTGATGGAGTATTTTATAAAAAATACATAAAATAGTTTATACGCTGTAAGATTTAAGAAGTAAACAGTGTAGTATTAATGTAGACTATATTTTACTACCCGTGAAGAAGACTTAATTCAATATTATTGTTATTTTTTACCACTTGTTAGTTTTATAACAACAACAAAAATAATGATAACAATATCATTGTTTTTTTTTTTATCATTTTTTATCATAATATCTATATCTATAGTTGTGCACCTTGCATACTATTGTTGAGTATTGTGACGATGGGGATTGGTAGAGGTGATTTTCTGTCTTTATCTTATATACGTAGAACATAGGAATTTAGAATTTAGATGTGTTTTCATTCCAACGTATAGATTGATCAAGTGAAGCTATGAAAGTTTTAATAACAGATTTGGATTTTTTGTCATGTCTACTTGAGATTGACTTTCCAACATTTTTGATTTTATATTCTCCAAAAATGTAAATATTTCATTTCCAATTTTAGTACCAATTTTTTAGAATTTAGGGGGATAAAATCAAAATTGTGGGGAAATCGATCTCAAGTAAACATGACGACAAATTCAAATCTGTTTTTTGAGTTCTTATCGCTTTATTAGATTAATCGATACGTTGTAATGAAAACCCGTCTAAATTCCTATGTTCCACGTGTGTTCGACGATGACAGAAAATCACCGATTCCAATCCCCTTAAGAATGAATTTTAGAAATGGGATGATCGGTCACTTGAGTGATTCGAATCATTCAGAACAATCATAGAACAATTGGAAAGAATCAGTCAAACGATTAGGTCATTTGATTTTCCGGTCACATACCTATCATCAATGGGCGACTGTAGAGATGGGATGGTTCTAAGAATTTATTGTATTAATAAATCATAGACTTATTGTCTTGTTATTTATTGGTCTAAAAAATGCATTATGTTCTATCACACTATCACAGTATAAACTATAAAGAGTAATATATATTATTATTCTTTATACTGTGGTTCTATCTTGTATGACATTATAGTACCTATTAGTGTATTACCATAATACCATGTATTACAATTTACAGTCAAGACTAGAAATAGAATATAATTCTAGTAATCTAGACATCTAGTCTTCATGATTATAGTATTTTAAATTATAATTATACTACTTGACGGAGCATCTGGACAATGTGTGGGCGGGTGGCGTGGTCTAGTGTTAGATAGGTTGCAGTTAATAGTTATAATAATAGATATACCTAATTAAAACTATTATAAAATCGAAACCTTCTTGTCCGCATGTGCTGTGTACGTTGCACATCAAGGGCAGGGCACTATTACATCGGACCGTTGGAATATTAATAATATTTTACATACCCATAGAATTTTAATGGTCTATGATACCCATAGAATGTTCTATGCTATATTGTTCTATGGCTATACCTAATGTCTATAATTTACATACATATCTATTTTTTAATTATTTTAGAAACTAGCAATCATTATAATATAAAATACATTCATCGACTCATAGTGATTAGTGATTACCATTTAATATTGTGAGTTATAATATAAGTTAGGTATAGCAATCAAGGATATTAAGGATGGCTCTAACTTTGGGTACCTAACTGAAGTAAATATTAAACTAAAATGTTAAATTAATTTTAGTCAAATCTAATATGTTTTTAAATATAGTTATACAGTATACTATAGTCCAAATATTAATAAACAGATTGCTAGTATTCACAATTTTCTGGAATTGTACATGCGTCCGTGTAATCTGGTTGTAGTAAGATAAATTGCAAGCCACACATCTGGGTATAGTCAAATCTTTATTATGAAACTATCACAGACTCATACAGTTGTACACTACCAACCTCCCTAAAGCATTCACAAGAAGACAGTAGTGCTGAAGTTTAAAATTTAACTCTGGCCAATTGAAAATACAATAACCTTAAACCTCTTATACCTCGTCTACAATTTAAAATTTTGTATAGAAAAACAATTTATGAAAGTTAAAATTTGTTTGACTTCTAAAAGGAATATTGTTAATGCAATGTAACATAATTTTTACACAATCCATTAATATTTGTTACAGGTAATTTAATTTGAGTACTTTATAAAGTACAATGTAGCTATATGTATATCACAGTAATTTATTATGTAAACATATTGTCTTAAGTCTAAACTATATAAATAAATATTCAAATATCCCTTATTTCCATTGAGTAATCAAACATGTTCTATTTTTTGTTATAGTTTGAACCCATTCACATTTAAAAAAAAATTGTTAAACTGACCTAAACATAGGGATTGGTGCTACCACTGATTATAGAATAATGAAAGAAGATTAATAAGTGATTAAACAGAGCATACACAATTTTTATGAATACTATTAACTATACCGTACTGTCATGGTACATATTAATATATTATATAGGTATAACTATAATATTATATTGTGTTAAGCATTATCCACTGTTATTGGTCTTGACAAAAACAAAAAATTAAATAAAACAGTAATGGTTGTAATATTATTTAATTTTATATTGTATAATCAATCTAAACATATATTAACTATTATATTATTTATTTCCACATGGTAATTAATTATCACATTTTATTTACTTGTATTTCATAATAATTTGGTAGTATTATTTTATTTTAATATAAACCGACATCGGAAACTCAAACTTTGTTTTTCACATCAATTGTATCATACAAATCAGTTCTTCTTTGATTTTCAGTGGGTATTTGCTGTCTCATTTTTTCCCGATCACCAAAGTCTATAATAATTAAATAACACTTTCAATTTAAGATTTAACAGAAAAATAAAATCATATTTACCAAGATCTACATATAAATCCATATCTTTTTCAGAAGCTTCTTCTAAAATTTTACCCCATGGATCGACAACCATGGAATGACCCCATGCCACATAATTAGAATCTGTAACTCTGGCTGGTGAAGCAACAGCTACAAATGCCTGATTGTCTACTGCTCGGCATCTAATTAATAGACTCCAATGTAAAGGCCCAGTTGTCATATTAAAGGCACTGGGGTAGATTAACATATCACAACCTAAAAATCAAAATCTATAGTAATGTTTATTATAATATTTAATAACTATTAAGTAAGCAGCAAACCTTGTTTTCGGTATATTGCTGCCATTTCTGCAAATCGTATATCATAGCAGATCCCTAGACCAATTTTAAATTTTCCCAACTGAAAAGTATTTAGTGTATTCCCAGCTGCTAGAGCATCAGATTCTTTGAAGCAAACCCCACCAGGAATATTTATATCAAATAAATGCACCTGTATTTGTACATAATATATATTTTAAATACACATTACATAGTAGAATGTATGGTGCAATTGTGATGACTTTTAACTAAAATTAGTAAATAATCAAGATTAGTATTACATTTAATATTTTGGGTTTTAGCTTATTTTGCAATTAAAATAAAATAAATAAATATTCAATTATATGTTTATTATATTATAGACATGTTTAACTGGGGTACCTACAGTTCTATGAACCAGAAATCTTTTATTTAGATTATATTATATTTGATTTCAGTTCATATTATAATTATAACTGTACTTAAAGATAGTCACTTCTTGGTTATGAAATATCAAATTTTTATAGTACTTTTCTATGTTTGGCTATAAGGTTTCCATTCGGATCCCAAACTGTACACGTGTTGTACACTTTGTCATCACATATCTCTGGGATCGAACCACCTACAATATACATTTCATTTGATTTGGCAGCTTGAGACAAAGCTTCACATGTATCACCTCCAGGAATAACTTCCGAGTATTCTCTGAACAAAGCTAAAATAGAAATAATATAATTAGATAATAATCATGGCATTTGACGTACTTGATTAAATAATTGTATATTTTAATTTATATATGATCAAGAGGATGTCGTAACCGCTTGTGTTATCTGCTTTTTACTAACGCCTAAGTCATAAGTGCATAACACACCAAAATTTACGTTCAGTAGTTCAAATTTTGTCTTAATAGTTTCTAAACGACTAAATAAACACTAATAGTTTGAATGAAATTCATAGTGAATGATTTATTATAGAAAATTGATTAATTTAATGGTTTACTAAAATTGTGCTCTAAATCATGTTTAAGCGACCATTAGCTAGCTCGCTACAATTGATTAATTTAATGTTAAGTGATGTTTATGTAACCCACCATCAGACTATAATATGATATACATATACCTACTTACCAGTGTTATATGGAGCGTTAAAACATTCTGGTAATATGGCTAATGTGCAGCCATTCAGTTTGGCTTGCTGTACACGTTTTATTGCATTGGCCACATTTGTCGACTTATCGGCCGTGACAGTCAACTGCAGTAAGGCCACTCGAAAACCTAAAACAATCATCAAACATCATGCTACAAACAAGTAGGCCACCCATGATGGCAAAATAGAATAACTATTAATGTAATTTTACAATGATTACCAGAAGAATTCGATGAAACCATTCTGACTTGGGCGAATAACGTGATTGTCTGTCGCAATAGTTTTTGACCAGCAAACATTTAAGAGCAACGCCCGCCGTTCACTGGTATGCTGTGGTATTAATTCTATATTTCTATCTGACTTATTTTCGATAAGTCGCTAATACCAATTCATTTTAATTTTATTATTAGTTATTACTATTTGCTGTTAATATGAATCATAACTTAATACTTGTAAATTAATCATATCAGATATAGTACTATTGCAGTATTGCAGTCATTAAAGACTTATAATTTATTAAAATAATATTATATTAATTATTATTATGCATGCATCCGCGGAGTGACAAGAACGCCGGTGATAAGAAACTCGGCTGATTTGAAATTTAATCAATTAAAATCAATTTACGGACCTACTGTGATAAACGCCACTAAACCAAAGGCTGGGCATTAACGAGTTAACATTTAAAATTAAGTCAAAACGGTAAGTCAATTAACTCGTAACTTTTTTTTTCAAATTAAAATTTAACTTAATAAGTTACTTTTTTTTTCAAGATTAGGTAACGTGTTAACTCCAAGTTAATTTTATTTCAAAAGTATCTAAATTAAGTAAATTTTGTCCAAGGAATAATGCAAATTTTTGAATGGGTTTTTACTTTGATGTATTATTTTAAATTTCTCCAGTAATTTTCTTGAGCGTAAAGGAAAACTATCTAATAAACCATATTATGTGTCTGGAATTTTTATTTTTGCAAATTTTAATTACTAAGTTAAGTGACATTTTTTTTTTTTAAAGTTAACTTTTAATTTACCGAGTTAACGAAAAAAAATACGAGCAACTTTTAACTTAACTTAACGAGTTAAAAAAAATCGTTAACTTGCCCAGCCTTGACTAAACCCATACAGCAAGGGTCACCGACTGGCGAACCACGGTCCGCATCCGGATCTCAGACACAATCAGACACGGACCCTAATGGCTGCGTAATTATAAAATATAATATATTAATATAGTAAACACTTTTTACATTACATTTTTATAATAAAAATATTTTATGATTTTATGAGTATGGTATACAATATGGTAGGTATACGTCGTGTCTCCTTCACCGGCTTTAATTACGTTGAAATCCCATAGGTGCAAAAAATAATTCCGATAAGTTGACTGATAGTAACGGTCCGCTCTATAATTATCGTATGTCAAAAAAACAAAATCTAAAAATTTCCAAAGCGTTTTATTACAATTTAGTAGGATTGTTATTAATTGTTAATGTGTGAAAAAAGCGGTTTGGTATTTAATTGTGTTTTGGACCGTGGGAAGTTTGGTAAGTTTCAAAACGGACTCCCGTAGAAATTAGTTGGTGACCCCTCAGCTATAGAGTAATTAATACATGAAGAGTGAAGACTAGAATATGATTAGTGTTCATGAATATGACTAAACCACGATGGAAGATAATATTCTTTATAATCGTACACTAAACACGGCTTTAGATAGTGTCGAACGATAAATTATGGGGGGGGAGGCACGGACCCTATGGTCGCCCCTTAAATACGTCTCTGTAGATATTTTATTAGGTATATTAAATTTTATATTCGTAGAAAACGTTATTTTTGAGTTGAATATTGGGTCTATTAATATCACAGATATCTATATTGTAGGTACTATAAAGATAGCGAACTCCTCGCATGAACTGAAGCATCAGGGTCGGGGGAAATTGTATGGTATTTTATATGGTAAAAAGTTAACTATGATTTATCTGGTATTGTATTTTATTATTTCTAAACCTGTTGTTTGTAAAAAATAAAAAATATTTTGTATAAATCATTTTAAATTTAATATTTTATTTTACCATTAAAAACGATGTTATTCCAAATACATTTTGTATGTTGAATGAAATATTTTGCCCCCCAAGAAAATGACGGCCAGCCACGGCATAGCTTCACTTGTTAACAATGTATAGAAGCACGATTTAAGATATACTCTTAAATCGTGTATAGGTAGGTAGGTACCTTTTAAAATCCACAAGCTTATTGCATTAATAATAATAATTTACCTGTTTGAGAACCTCCCCGGGTTCAGTACCTTTTTTCGTGACAAAATGTAGCCTATCTTCTTCACCAAAGCCTAATCTATCTCTGTACCAAATTTCATCGCAATCGGGTGAACGCTATAGGAATGCATAAAGGACATAGTTAGAAACAAATTTGAATGATGACTCTGTTATTACATTACAATGAAACGTATTAATCACTATTTTACTATCCCAACAAATGCTAAAAAAAAATCCTACAGCTAAATCTGATGCTACTGACACTGAAAATATAAGTTCCACTCCGTATGGTTAAACTGAATTTAACGTTGCTTAAAAATTATTTTTGATCAGTATTTAAACAACCAAATGTAAATTTTAAATTATTAAGATTCCTGGTATGGAATTCTGCTGAAGGGCTGGGACAGTATAGAGACAGAAGCCCTCTACAGGCTCTACAAGTTTCTTATAGAATAAATAATGGAAAATGACACAAGGGCCCTCAACGGGCATCGAACAATAGTGGGTACTAAAGTGTTAAAATTTTAGACATTATGCATCTACATCTAAACTACCTATATAGGTCTGTATATTACAATCTACAGACTACAATAATATTGTACTATATAGGTACTGTATAGTATAATACTATAATATATACAGTAATATTGGGTTGTCTCATCACTCATCGCCTACTCGCGTTAACTCGCATTTACTTATTTTTTTTTATTTATTTAATGTTGAGGCATTGATGCGTATGATGCGTAGATATTGTCTATTTTAATATTTAACTATATATAAATATATAATAGAATTTTATAGTGTTATACTTTAAAGTATAAATCATGTTAGACAAAAATAAGATCAGGCGTATGATTATAATAATATGATATTTATATTTATAATATATTATAGATATTTGCTTTTATTTGATCGATTAATCAAATTTTACTTTTTTTTCTTACTATAACTATTAACTTTCTTAAAATATATGATTAAAATAATTTCCATGTTCCGACTTCCAAAATGCCATTTAGACTATATTATATAGCCATATAGGTCTCAGTCAATCAACCAAAGTTGTGTTACTTTGTATTTTTCACATCAATTGTGTCGTATATGTCAGTTCTTCTTTGAGTTCCAGTGGGTATTTGCCGTTTAATGTTTTCCCGAAGTGTAAAATCTATACATTTTATGAATAACAATATATGTTTAATACAAAATTCGTTTTTAAACAGAAAGATCTATTCAAGATAATAAATATCATATTTACCAAGATCTACATATAAGTCCATATCCTTTTCATTAGCTTCTTCTACAATTTTACCCCAGGGATCCACAACCATTGAATGTCCCCATGCTACGTAACTAGATTTAGTGTCTCTGGCTGGTGAAGCAGCAATTACAAATGTTTGATTTTCCAATGCTCGGAATCTAATTAATAAGCTCCAATGTGGTGGTCCAAGTTCCGTACAGAAAGCACCAGGGTATATCAACAAATCACATCCTTAAATCCAAAATATATAAACATTAAATAATAGGTAAACATAATATATAATATATTTAATATCAGGTATGTAATAATTATTATATTTTATAATTCCGTATTCGCATTGACCATATAATTTATACTAATAGACGGAGCAAGGGTGTAGTTAGCGTGATCTAACCAGCACAACACTACCCGGTGTCCTGTGCCATATGTAGATGATACAATAAACTGTGCATAACTGCATATACAGAAACGTATTTAGAGGAGAGTCAGGGGGGGCTTGGGCGGTAAAATTTTAGGAGCGGTAAATGTTGGAGAGCATTTTATATAATACATGGTAAATTATTTGGGTGATAAAAAAAAGTAATGATATTAATAAAATTAGTATTGTGGTGTTTTCATTTGTCACGAAAAATTCATTGATAATACCAGAACATAGATAAGTATATTATTGTAGTTTGAGAATTGGGATACCTATATAGAATAGAAGAAGCGAAAAAAAGTATTAAGAGAATTAAAAAGATCTATTCTTGTCAGTTGTCATATTTTATGGTATTGTTTTGTGTTAATTAAAATGATTTATTTCATTTTTAAATGATTTGTGATGGTAATGAATGATGATGAACCTTAACCATATTTAAAGTGTTTTAAATTGTATGTGCTTCAATAAATTAATTTTTATATGTTACCTAATATACCTTTCAGATTATGAATGTAGCGAAGAATGCATTGGTTTCACTAGCATGTGTTTTTTTATAAATACAATACCTATTGCTGAAGACATTTAGGTTAATAAGAGGGCGTTTTTTTCTTACATGGGGTGCAAAATTCCTAAATACGTCTCTGTGTATATAATATAAATATACACGGTGAACAGGAACACCTGACACAAAAAAAAAATGATGTTACTTAGACGTATGACAAAAATTGAGAAAATTATGTGATTAATAAATAATTTAAGAAATATACTCAAGTTAGGAAATTCCCAAAAATAATGTTTTGAAAAAAGTTATTACGTTCTAAATAAATTTAATAATTAAAACAATTAATATTGATATTTAAAAAAATTCTAAAAAATAAACTAGTCGACTAAGATAAATGTTTTTACCATCAAAATTGCTTTAATAATCAGATTCACAAATTGGTTAATAAATCGAATTTTTCAGTATTAAAAAATGAAATAATATTTATTATTTTTAGGTATATTATATGTGTAACGCAAGTGACTATAAATTATATATGTATATAAAAAAAATTGAAAAACATTGATTAGAACAAAAGTTATTTCATCTGTCAGGTCTTCCTGTTAAACCCTGTATATATATCACCATCCACTGTAACACAAATTTCAAGGTCCACACTACCGAACCCTGCTATCCTCATATAATCCGTCTATTAGTATAAGGTACTTATAAGTATTCGCAATAAATAATGACAAACCTTGTTTTTGGTATAACGCTGCCATTTCTGAAAATCTCATGTCATGACAAATACCCAATCCAACCTTTAATGTTCCCATTTGGAACGTATTAAGTGTATTTCCTGGAGACATAGCATTAGATTCTTTGAAGCAGGTACTACCGGGGATATTTACATCAAATAAATGAACCTGTAAATTCATTTTTTCGTGAATTAATCACATCTTACATTTTTCAGACATTATAAATTGAAATAAATATTAAAATATAATATGTATAATGTGACGTACGAAAAATTGAAAAATATAAGTATTATAAAGTACCTAAGTAATTATAATTTAAAATATTAATATAGTACTTTTCTATGTTTGGCTATTAGGTTTCCATTCGGATCCCAAACCGTGCACGTATTGTAGACTTTGTTATCACATAATTCTGGGATTGAACCACCTACAACGTACATTTTATTTGACTTGGCAGCTTGTGACAAAGCTTTGCATGTTTCACCATCGGGAATGATTTCAGCGTATTTTCTAAACAAAGCTAAAAAAAAAATAATAATGGAGTTATAAAAAATCCTCTATTCAATTACTCAAATTGAAATTAGTTTATTCTTATAACGGTATATCGCTGGTAAATGCATATCATATTGGTATCTATGTGCTTAATGCTCATGTATACAGTATAACTACTTGAATAAATTATTTTAATTGACTAAAAAATCTTTTAATATATATTACGAGATATCATGATCAATTTTACTGTATAATATAATATATTAATTATTAGGTAGGTACTTAATATTTATATATATGCATATTTTTCATTTGTATTGCCTTGCAGTTTGTCGTTAATATTGTTTAATTAAAATTTATTTGAATGATTTCAAATTAATATGCCTATTTTAAATTAATAATCAGAAATAATTTATTTATCACTGTATTCTAACACTACCTATTTTTGTTTAAGAACAAGTTTATAAATATTTATAATAATAACTTTAATTCTGATATAAAGTTTTTGTTGATGTATAATTATTATATTGCAATAATTATACTTCTATTAGTTTTATATACATACGATTCACCATGCATCATACAAGTAGGTACCTATGCCTAGGGATCAAAATGCCGGAAAATTTCGGAAAAAACAGTTTTTCACAGAGCCTCGGGAAACGTGGAAAAATTGGAGAATATTAAAACAATACATTTACCGAAAAAAACCAAAGTTTTCGGAAAATTAAAAAAAAACCGAATTTGTGGAAAATTAAAAATTGTATTAATATTTTTCAACTGCTATTGTAACAATATATCAGGAGTCTCATATTAATTTTTTACACTTTTTGGGCCCAACAGATAAAACTTTATTGATATTTATAGAAAAAAAGTAAAAAAATTGAAAACTGACAATGTCCGTAACCAGCTCAAAAAGAGTCAAATTATTTTCAAAATTTTATCGTATATAGAAAATGCTAATATAAATATTCAGTAAAATTTTCAAGTATCTAATAATCTAATAATAAGAAAATCGTTACGTGAGAAATCGACTGAAGATCAAATGTTGTAAAAATATGAATTTCAAACGCTCATAAAAGTTTAATTTGACTTGCTTGTAGACATTTTTTTTTGAAAAAAAGGTAGACAAACTTATGAGGAATCTTGTATTACATTTTAAAAACTTAGATTTATGAAAATTTTCATGAATTTCTAACTCAAAATAATTTGCAAATTTTCGTCATTTTTACGTATTTTGTCAATATTTGAACTTTAGGTGCTTATAAAAAAAAAATTATGACTGGATTTTTTATTTTTTTCATCTGCCTTTGAAACAATATAATAAGAACCTATTCTATTAAATTTTCAAGCTTTTTTCACCAACAAATAAAATTTTATTGATATTTAAAGAAAATAAAATTTTAAAAAATGGAAACTGAAAATATCCGTAAACAGCTTAAAATAAATTAAAATATTTGAAAAATGTTATGGTGTATAGAAAATGCTAATATAAACATTCAGTCAACATTTTGTGTACCTACTGTCATTTTTTTTAGAGTACCTAGTATAGGTACCAAAAACCAAAATCGATTTTCTCAAAAACAGATTTTGCGTTAAAATTCTTGTTTTTCCTTATTTTTCTTTTGTTTTTCACGTCCTTTTTACCCCCCCCAAAGTACCAACTAGATTCACTCTCCTATCAGAAAAGGTACTGTTGAAGAAAATTCAAGCACTGTCCTAAAAGGTGATGACAGACACAAAAAAAAAATAAATAAAAAAAAAACACATCATTGTAAAATCAATACATTCACGTTCCACTCAGAATTTAAAATTGAAAACTGAATATGTCCGTAGAGCTCAAAACAAGTCAAAATATTTTGATAATTTTATCATGTATAGAAAATGATAATATAAACAATGAAAATTGCATCTATGGTCATTTTTTTAGAGTTACCTACACTAAAAACCAAAATCGATTTTGTTAAAAACCGATTTTGATTAAAAATTCCTGTTTGACTCAAAAAAAATGTATATAAAAAAAAGCACAGATCATTATAAAATGACTCCGCTCCGAACACAATATTAAAAATCCATTAAACAATAGATTCGAAATTAAACGCATTTGTAATTGTAATATTTGTTATTTATGTAAAATGTAAATATTTTATAGCTGTACGTTATTTGTAATTAAAATATCTTCAGAATCTAAAATATAATGTCTATCTTCTATCTAATTTTACCATTATCGTATGGTGTAGTGAAACATTCTGGCAGTACGGCTAATGTGCAACCATTCGACTTTGCTAGCTGTATACGCTTCACGGCGATGGCTATGTTTGCTGATTTGTCGGCAGTGACGGACAACTGCAATACGGCCGCTCGAATATCTAATATAGGTGGTTAAAATTTGAATATTAACAAAATAACAATATGATGTTAGATATTAATTTATGTATGTAGGAACTTATATATATATTTGTATAACGTGTTAAATTTATTAATTTTGTATATCACCTGTGGAAGTTGGAGAAGTCATTTTCACTTTCCTATAGAAGTACCAATACGCGATTGACTGATCTAATACTTTTAGACTCGCTGGCAAGCATTTATATAGTATATGTATGAGCGAGTGGGTAATAGTTTTAGAAATTCACCTACAGAGTTCAATTTATTCTGGTATCTATAAGTCCACTTTAAGCAGTGATAAGCATTATAGTATTTTAACCGTTTTAACAAGTCAACGCGATCATTATAATGTTATTGCTTAACTGTTTTTCTTTTTTTGTGAAGGTATGACTATGCAAGCTAAAAGTACGGGGAGTGGAAGTATATAACACCAAGTCTGATAAGTAATTAAAATATAATAATTTAATATACCTATACCTGCCTAATTAAATCAATCAAATAAACAATACATTATAATTATGTTTTTTACTGAATCAGGTATGATTTGTGGTAACGTACAAAATGAAAAGTATTCTTACATAACAAACATATTTAATTATCTACATTTTACATATATTATATTGTCCTAATATTAGACATTTATCTTCATATGCTAATAAAATAATATGTACTATTTAAGCATTTTACTTCTCAACTGTTAAATATAAGTACCTATATAATAATATAGTCTATACTATACGGATATAATAGATCGATAATTTATTATTTTTCTTGACTACTGTTCTACGTAGGTACTTGGTAGTATTATTTTTTATTAACATTTAAAGTTCAAATTTCATCATTGTTTTTTAAAATCACTAAAATTTGAAATTGTTTTGAACTTACTTAAAAATTTATAAAATGTTAAATTTTCAAGTTAAAGGACCTTCAATCCCATTAATAGCTATAATATCATAAAATATACCCATAGTAATTTATAGACTGACACATAGTTTTCGCTCAGAATCATTTTACGTAGGTAAATTACGAGTTATCAAATGTCTAATTAACAAAATATATTGTCTATAGACTATAATAATATAATAGATGTTCGTAGATATTAGTGCCTGTTGTTGTTGTTAAAAAAATATGTTTTGAATAATTTACTGCTAGTATGTATCTAGGTAGTTTATCAGGTATTAACGTGTTCGTTATAGGTCATCAAAACAATATTATTAACCTACCTATTATCCACACCGGCTATCGTAACATCCTTAACGAACTCATTAGTGATTAATTAATAAAAAAGTACGCCATGCAGTAAAACGGTTTATCATTAGGTATAAATAGGATAAAATAGAACTAAATAGAACTTTAGAGTGTGATAATTTTGCCCACTGTTTTTTTCTTCTTCTGTTTGTTGTTAAGAGTTTCATAATAAATGCCATCGGCAAAAAACATATATGTATACTAATTAGTATACAATATTGATCGATTGCTTCTAGATATTATCATGTATTTTTGTGTAACTAATATACTGCAAGGTTATTTTATTAATAAATACTCATAATCCCGAAAAGTAGGAATTACAAATTTAATAAATATATTTGTACATAGTTTTAACTTATAAGTTACCTATTATTGCAATATACTGTACCTATACGTCCTACATAATATGAACTATACGGTAATAATTTACTATTATAAGTATTAACTTTATAAAAAAATCCTCCAATAGGTATGTGATAGAAAATAATATGTACAATAGGTACCTTAGGGAATCTAGGGAAAAAGCTTCCCAAAAAAATCTTCGGGAAAAAAAGCCCCTTGGTAAATAATTATTAAGTAATGAAGCTATATTATCAATAGGTATTACATTTATTTATTTGTATTACATTGTCAATAATTGCTAGGTAGGTATATAAAGATTTAATTATTTTAAAGATTTCACTAGTTAAATGTCAATTACTTTTATTTGGAACCTTAATATGATATACTTTTATAGAGTATATGTACACTATTGTGTGAAAAAAAGTATGGAAAATGTTGCTAAATTACGAATATTTCTAATGTTATATATTTATATATATTATATAACCATATAGGTAAATAGCGATTTTAATACAAACTTAACTAATTAAACCTAGTTTTTTCCAAGGCTTTATAGTCTTACATATGGGTATATTTTTACCGTATTTTTATTTCATTGAATTTTTTTTTATTATTCCAGTATACTGTCTAATAGTAATTATTAATTATTATAATAGGCATACATAATGGTACAAGTGTATTTATGATATACATATTATAATGTAAACGTAAATGTAGGTACTGATTACCTTTTTTTGAATTACAAAAAATTTATTGAAATTTATTTATTTATTTATTTAATAATATTTACTTTAATAATAATAAATATTTAACACCCCAAAGGGTTGAAATACAGTAAGTTTAAATTAAAAATATCGCTAAATTAAAAATTGAATACAATTAAATCAAATTAAACATCTAGATTTAAATTATAAACACAGGATTTTATCTTAGTACAGGAGTCGAAAAAAAAATCAAAATTATGAATTAAATTGCTTGGTGTTGTTATAGGCGGAACACCGAACTATTAGTAAAGTAATTATTTTTTGAATGAGGAATAGAATTGATTAGTGTTCCACAAAACCGATCCATAATCAATTAAAGATCTTACCAGTGAACAATACAAAACGAGCAGATGCGTTTAATGAACCCTAAAACACGAAGACTTTTCCCATAACAATAGTTTGGAATTTTTCGTGATTTTGTCAAAAGTTTAATTTAAACGAATATAAAAAAATCTTGCATACATTTTCAAGCTTTTTGACTGAGTATAAACATTTCTACCAACAATAGCTTAATTAGTCTTTATATTATTTAAATTACATATTATTATGTATGAGTATGACAAATTATAGTTTAAGTATCAGATTAATATTTAAGTTTCTAAGGTAAATATTTTTTTGTATTACAACAAAATAACACATATAATTTGAGGATGAATCGTTGTTTGTGTGTGAATATTCAATTTTGCCATTATATGAGCTTAAAACGTTCATAAAAAATAAATGTGGACCTAATTTACTTTAAGTTTAGTAATAAAAAATAATGAGAAATTCTACTATTAATAGCAAAATATCAAACTTTCTATCTTTGTGATCGGATATAACATTTTTATTTAACATTTATAGAAAAAAAACTAAAAATTTCGAAAATTCTTAATATCCATATTTAGTGAACATTTCAAGTATTTACTTGATAATTACCTACGTTAATTTATAGAAAAAAAACTAAAAATTTCGAAAATTCTTAATATCCATATTTAGTGAACATTTCAAGTATTTACTTGATAATTACCTACGTTAATCAATTGAAATGTCAAAAATATCAAAAAATATTTCTGTTTTGTCGTATTTTTTTTAATTTGATAAAGGTGGGTACAGGGAATTTTACTGCTCCAAAAGTTGATTACTGAAAGTGATAATAGACATACATAAAAAAAAAAGGTGGGCAAGTAGATGCCACTCTGCTGTACAGTAGGTTACAAGTGGGTCACTATATAATATGGATGGTATTAAATTTGAATTCAAAGGTATGATTTCATAAGAAAAACAATTCTGAGCGGAGACGATATGTCAGGCTAGGTATAATACCTACATATTATATACTTATCTATGGTATCAAAAAAAAATTGACCTATAATAAATTCCAAATTAATCATATTACAATATCCATTAGGTACTTATAACGCGTTATACATCAACAACAAACCGTGATGCTATCATAGATATATAATAGTACCTATACTTTAGAAGTTTCAAGTACTCACGAATAATATTATTATACAATCATAACAAAATAGCTAAAATAGTTATTCTAGGTTTTTAATATGTAATTTCGTCCAAATTTAAACTTAAAATGACTATAAAAATAAACTGTGTAAATGTATTTTTTAGATCTTTTGGAAACAGAATTAATTACTTACGTGGAATCTTGTTTTAAATTTTCAAATCTTACATACAAAAATTGAACATTTTATACATTTTGAACTACAAAATAATTATTCAAATTTAAATTTGATACATTTTGTCAAAATTCGATCTTTAAATGCTTATAAAAAAAAAAAATTGTGCCTATGTATATTTAATATTTTTCAACTGCTATGTAACAA
>NC_042496.1:958573-989745 GCF_005508785.2 Acyrthosiphon pisum | reverse complement strand
ATTCAATGAATTTTCATGTATCTACAGTTATTTGTTTTTGAATTACTGCATTCAAAATAAGAAAATTGCTACAAGAGAAATCGATTGAATATCCAATGTTGCAAAATTTGAATTTCAAACACTCATAAAAATTTAATTTCACTTTCTTATAGAAATTTTTTTTTTTGACAAAGGTAGTTAATCTTATAAAAAATCTTGTATTACATTTTAAAATTTTAGATTTAAAAAGAACATTTTTTGCGAATTGTTAACTCAAAATAATTAGCTAATTTTCGTGATTTTTCCATATTTTGTCAAATTTTAAACTTTAAATGCTAATAAAAAAAAATTGTGACTTAGGATTTTTAATATTTTTCAAATGTCATTGTAATAATATAGTAGGAGCCTTGTATTACATTTTCAAGTATTTTTACTCAACTAATAAAGTTTAATTGACATTCATAGAAAAAAAAGCTAATAAAATTAGAAACTGAAAATGTACCTAAACAGTTCAAAACAAATCAAAATATTTTAAAAATTTTATCATGAATAGAAAATAGAAATATAAACAACCAGTGAAAATTGCATGTATCTACGGTTATTTTTTTTAAAGTTACATCAAAAACCAAAGTCGATATTGCATAAAAATACCCGTTTTTCCTTAATTTTTCTTTTGTTTTTCACGGCACTTTTAAAACAAATTACACAAATTACTGCAGTAGTATTTTCCATGGAAAATTGTGTACCTACGGTCATTTTTTTTAGAGTAATACCAAAAACCAAAATCGATTTTCTCAAAAACAGATTTTGCGTTAAAATTCTCGTTTTTCCTTAATTTTTCTTTTGTTTTTCACCTCCTTTTGACCCCCCAAAGTACCAACTAGATTCACTTTCCTATCAGAAAAGATACTGTTGACGAAAATCCAATCACTTTTACTGTCCTAAAAGGTGATGACAGACACAAAAAAAAAATAAAAAAAAAACACACATCATTGTAAAATCAATACATTCATCGTTCCACTCAGAATCTAAAATCACAATCATACAAAATAATTAATGTACACACTTTTATTTTAATTAATATTTACAAAATTAAATAAATTCTTCTTTGAGTTTTTGTAAAATCATTTAAGACTGATTCCATATCAATATTTATGTTTTTTTCTATACTAAGTAAGCCCAAACTACTAAAACGAAATTTATATCTATTTTCTACATTATATCGTGCTAAACACAAACATAAAACTGAAACTATTAATATTATTTCCCATAATAGTAATAGGTTTATTGTTTATATGTAATTATGTATACACTCTGAAAAACACCTTAAGCACCTACTACGATGTAGGTCATATTTTAATTTTTATCTTAAAAATTACATTAATATGATAATAAATCCGGGGGGCTGAATTCACATTAGGGGGCCTTACCTTAGTTGTTTTTAGTGAATATATTATGTATAGGTAGGTTACATAATATCTTTCAATAAATTAAATTTTATTACTCAATTATTGTTGATAACAATATTAACACATCGAATTGTTTGAGGTACAGTATACTTAATTTACAACCTACCTACATAGTTATACATTTATCTATAAGTAGCTTGTTGAAAAAATTATACATTTTATTAAATATTTAAGTAACATTTAGTAAAAACCTTTTAATCCGTTAGGTAATTTTGTTGAATTGTTTTAAACTACATAACAAAATGTTAACTCAAAACTAAAAACAATTATGGGATTTTTCCTGGATATTTTTCCTGTGTTTTTTTTTGTGATTCATAGAGTTTATTATTGTGATAATTTTTCGCTACCTAGTAAATACAATTTATCTCAGTGAATTTGTCCACAACATCAGGCGATGATTATCTCAAACAATAAATTAAATTTTTATATTATTTTATGTATTATTTAGTATCGCTTACCTATATTATATAAGTATTAGTACCTACCTATAATAGTACCCAGTATTCTTATCTTGAGAAATAAATTAATAATAATAATAATAATAATATTATATTAGATTCTGATCAGAGCCAGGAAGCTAGTGGTTTTACATTTTTTTTTTTTTTTTTATTTAAAATAAACAAATATACAGTTTTACATTAATTGTAAATTTGAATTATCTATCTATCTTCTGTAAGCTAAGCTTGTGGCGAAGATAGAGAGTTATAAATTGATGCATATGCTTAAAAAACTAAAATTTAAAACACTATTATTGCGTAATTATACAATACAAAATATATAAATAAAAATAGAATATAATAAGGTTAAACAATGGTGTTTATTATTATTTTTTTTTAATCTGTATACAAAATTTCTTCTAGAAGGCGTGCTTTGATTTCAACATATAGTATCTTTTAGCAAATTAGATTAAGACGGTACTTTAGAGAGGTAATTTTTAATTTTTCTCAATAGTTATTAAATGCCACAGGAAAAACTACCGACAAATTACGAAAAACCGCAAAAAATGGGATTTTAATTTCTAACGATTTGTTTATCACCATAGAAACGAATAAAAAAAAATATGTATTTCAATATTAATTAAACTTAGAGTCTATAACAGTGATGCCCAACCTTTTTTCCTCGGCGGGCCACTTTGGTAAACATTTGTAATCGAGCGGGCCACCAAATATAAAAGTACTCATAATCTCAATCTTAATATAATTTAGTTACACATCATAGGTTGCAATATAATATGGAGGTACATGTTGGACTGGTTTTCTTATCTTTTTTATTGACTATAGCACAGATTACAAATTGAGGTACACGTTGTAGGTACGCATTAACTTGATCAGTACGCTCTTTATGGTGCACGGGTGAAACAATGAAAAAAAATAATATTTTAAAATTTTATTCAACGCTTTCACACGAAGATTTCCCTGCTTTGAAAGACATTATGATGAAAATGACAACTGTATTTGGCTCGACGTATATATGTGAACAAATATTTTCACGGATGAAACAAACAAAATCAGTTCATAGATCGCGACTTACGGATGAACACCTTCATTTAATTTTGAGGATTGGAACAACTAAATTCCAACCAGATTTTGCATTATTAGTCAAAGAAACACAAGTTCAAATTTCACATTAAAAACATTTTTATATACTTTTTATTTTTATTTTTATTATTGTATTTTTTATTTATAAATTAATTAAAATCGTATTTTGTAATAATTTTACTTTTTTTGGAATATTTTGTTTTATTTTAATAATTTGTAACGGGCCACATGGAATACCTTGGCGGGCCACATGTGGCCCGCGGGCCGCGGGTTGGGCATGACTGGTCTATAATAAATAATAACAATATAAAAAATCCAGACTGACAAACCATCTCTGCTCTGCAGCATCGTTTTTCTTATACAACGATATCATATCATTGAATTCAAGTTTAATACAAACCATTATACATTAACCCACTTGTTATCTTCTGTACAGCAGAGCGACATCCACTTACCCCCTTTTTTTCTTGGAGCTATTTATCGGAATTCTGTTATAGGTATATATACTATGCACATTTTAGACAAAATTGCGTATATGAAAAAAAGTATCGTCGTAATTAGAAATCTTAAATGGTACACTTTTAGTCTACTTATAAATTATTATGTCATTAATAAATGCTAAATAATGGTATATAATAGGAAGATAATTTTTCGTTAAATTAATGGGGGTTACCATTAAAACAATTACGGCGGGAATTCATTAATTCGGGAATATCCTTTTTTGTTTCAGATACTATTATTTCTTTAAGAATAAAATAAAAACGCTTCACTTAGGTAATACATTTTCACATGTTTCCTAATGTATAATTCTCGTATTAATATCGTTCACCATTTGTTTATTGTATTGTATTATTTTTAATTTTTAAAATATATTTAGGTGTCTACCTAAGTGTAGGTGTCTACTATTATATTACACGCGTGAAGGTATTTCACTATTATGTATTTATGTTTTATTATGATATTATATTGTCTTATATTTTATATAGGTGGGTACTATATCATAATATATAGGTATAGTTATATATTATGTTTCATATCAAATGTTGTCATTCTAACTTCTAAGACCTATCTGTTAAAGTATTAACATTTAACGTATTTTGTTATTTTTTAACACTTTATGAATATAAATAAACCGTTTACAAGTTTTGACCTTTGTCCTTGTTCTATTCTATGTATTTTTTCGAATTGTTTTATTGTGCGTATACACTATACAAGTGGGAGGGATTAGTATGCTCAACTTGTATTTGTCGGTCGCGGTATGACACTTTCTCTTCGGCAGTCGTATAGCAATCTTCTGTCGCGTACTTACATCTCAGATATCCTCATCGGAAGCTGTTCTCAGTTTTGTCGTCTTCACATACTCATGAAAATTTGACTTTCACATCACTTGGCTTTTATAAATATACCTATGCCTTGTGATCAACGCATGATCTCGATTCTTTGATTTATTTAATGATGGCTTTCTTAATTTTAACGTCCGATCTTATTTTGTTCATATATATTATGTATATTATATATGATTATACTTATAGAATGGTAATAAATATAGGTACATATTGTATCGTATGCTGTATATTGTACTTAAATGTCTAGTTTTGATTTTCTTTAACAATAATGCATCAGTAATGAATACCTAGGTATGCATTATTTATCTTGCGTTTGTATTGTTATAATATTCGATGGATTAACATATAAGACATTTGAGTAGATTTAATTATAAACAATTAGATACAGTGATAACTATAATACGCCTATACCTAATATAAAAAGTATGTTCAACCTACAATCCAACCTACATAATTCATTTTATTCACTGTTTTGGAACTTTTCTTCATCGTAATTCGCCGCTTATAGGCATACGATTTCTCTTCTATTCTTTATAAGTAAATCATATATTCATCATATACCTAACCTAACCTATGTTATATATAGTTATTTAGTATACGGTATTTATTTCCGTTCTTTAAAAACGTCTTCAATAGGTAGCGTTTTTTATTCGGTACTTTCAATGAAGTTATTATTTGTGTATAAGACCATTAAAACGAAAAAAACTATTCAATTTTTATATTAACCAAGATCCGTTTGTATATTATGTGGGTACCTATTTAATTGCACATACTGCATTATTTATACTTTATTTGATATTATAGTTAGTCAGTGCCGGGTGCTTACTATATACTGATATAATATGATATTAAATGGATGACAAATGATAATTGCAATATAGCTTAACATTCAAATAAAATTACGATGAATCATTTTTTTTTTAGAAATACGCAATTCTTTATATGTATTTTAGTTGGCATAACTCGATATAATTTGCATATAGGTATATTAATTTTAAACAAGTAATAAAAATACACATTTTATTTGCAAGATCATTAAAATATTGGTATACATTGGATTGATACTGTTTAATGATACCAGCTGAGGAACAAAATAATGTTAAACTATTAAACTTATCAATTATCATTTCTTTAGTACAATTATTATAGTAAATTCAAATACAAATATACTTTAATAGTTTGATTACTTATTACATTTTGCAATTTTTCCATACCGAGTTTGTGGATTTGAGTATTTATGCATTAAAAATAAAAAAAAACTACTAAGTTAAAAAGTAGTTACATAATTATAATATTGTGGTATAAACATGAAGTTGATGTATCTATATTATGTATAATATGTACCTATACAATTAACGGCAAAAAAAATGTTTCTATTAAAAAAATTATATATTTATTGATTATTCGTACGTATGAAACATATGTGTTGACATACATATAGGTAGTTGAGTAAGATTACAATTTTAACTTCAATCATTAAATATCATTTGATCGACGCCTTGTTTGGATAAATGTTTATTGGGACGTAGCGGGATTGCAGCTGTATAGGTACGTGAAGTATAATATAACTGCATATTATGATATTATTAAATATAATTTATTTTACACTATCAATTCATCATACATTCATACCTATTGACAATTTTGTTCTAAATCGTTTGCGTCTCTTTATTAAAATATAAACTGTATGGAATTATTACATAGACAAACTTTTAACTCATAATTATATTTTTTTATTTAGATTCTGATCGAAACGATGAATGTATTGATTTTACAATCGTGTGTTTTTTTTATTTGTCTCATCACCTTTTTGGAGCAGAAAATTGTTTCAATTTTCTTCAACATCATCTGTTCTGGTAGGAAAGTGAATATGGTTGGTACTTTCAGGAGTCAAAAGTAAAAAATTCCCAATAGTTTTCAAAAACATCAGGATAAACAAACAAAAAATTAACGTTTTTACGCAAAACCAAATTTTGAAAAAAATCTATTTTGTTTTTAGTGTAACTCTAAAAAAATAACAGAATATACATGAAATTTTCACTTGATGTTTAAATTAGCATTTTTATTTTTCCATTAAATTTTTGAAATATTGCAACTTTTTTTGAGCTATTTATAGGCATAAAAAAATTCTGAGTTTTATTAGTTTTTTTTTGTAACAATTATCGATATTAATAATTTTTCTGTTTTTCTAAAAACTTGAAAATGTAATATAACGGCCCTCGTAAGTTAATGCAAGTGAAAATTAAAAAAAAAAAAAGTTGAGCATAAATCCACAGTAATTTTGTATGACCATTTGAAGTTAAATTTTTGAAAAAATCCATCAAAATCACGAAAATTTGCAAATTATTTTGAGTTAGAAATTCATAAAAAATGTTTTTATTTCAATCTAAGCTTTGAAAATTTAGTATAACATTCCCTTTAAGTTGTCTTCGTTGACTGCCTGAAAGTCAAATGAATTTTTACGAGCTATTGAAGTTAGACATTGGATATTTATACGTAAATAAACAAATTCTCATACAACGATTTTCTCACTATATCGTTATTCAAAAACTAATAACCGTAAGTATTTGAAATTTTCATCAAATGTTCATTGTATTATTTTCTATACACGATAAAATGTTCAAAATATTTGAACTGGTTTTGAGTTAATTATAGAAATATTTAAAACGTCTCTATAAATGTCAATAATCTAATTTAACACCATCCATTACAGTGATCCAATTGTAACCTACTGTACAGCAGAGTGACTTCCAATTACCGGCTTCTTTTTATTGTAGGTACTGTGAATTATAGTTTTTGAACTCCTCGATTTATAGAAAGTAATTTATATTTATGACGTTTACACATTTTAATAGTACCTATCTATACACTATGTACACTCATCGAATGTTGAGAATCTATGTATGACTGTTGGACATACCTTGCGTTCCGTAACCCCACCACAAACTATTCGATTTTCATGTTCACAATAATATGATTCTAGGTCAAAAATGTATCAATACCCTTGACACTCCCTAGTCCCGATTTTCAAGTCTTTTATTGTATACAACCTTACGACTTTTGTCTTTTAATATAGGTAGATGTAATGTACATTTTAGCAAATAATTAAATATTTTTATCGAGCGTTATCGCTAAGTTGTGGTAATTATTGATATTTGATACTATTTATTTTATATATTGATATACACAAACAACATTCAAAATTTATTGATAAATTGATTATAATAAAATGCATAAGTTATCACAACAAAGTTTTTATTCTTACAGAAAATATCTTTGATTTGATAATACTTATAATCATCGGTTTATAGTGCTTGGATTATACCTACATATACATAATATAATTTATACTCTATATGTACTTACTTATAGCTAGAATATTTAAGTTTTCTACACAATTATACAGTGTAAACCTATAATATTTGCCGAGTTTTTATAAACGTCAGGTGTGGCATCCTTACGTGACGTAGGCGGAAAGTACACACACAAACGACCAACGTATTTATTTTATCAGTTTGTCTTAACGAATATAATATAAATAATATGCAAATTCTGTGTTATACCATGTACATGAATGCATGACTATATTATTACTGCAGTGTGAAAATAAATTGTTCTTTGAATATTAACTCGTGGATTTTAATTTGTGTATGAAATATTGTAGGACATATAATGCATAATACATAGTATATATTGGTATTCATTTTATAAAATCAATGATATATAGATAAAAAAAAAACAATTAAACTATACACCCCAAGAACCATAGCCTAGGGGTCAGCTTTGTAGTTGTTATGCCTATACCTACAAACAACAGCGCATAGCTAATATTTACGATATTATTTTGGCTTCAGTATGTTTAGTTCCTACACCCCGCCAAACAGTCTCCGCCGTCATTACTTAGTAATTTCATAAAGCCATAACGACGGTGGCCATTAAACTTTTTATTTATATTATTTTAGTTCGACAGTATGTTGTGTAAGTATATTCGTATTCACTTCAAATAAGACGGGTATTGCTTTATAAAGGCTTGACTTTCGATCGCTCATCACTGGCTCGCAATCTTATTGCATTAAAACATTTTTTTCTATTACATAATATTGGCCATTATTTAGGCTAACACAATATATAATACAAATACGAATAATTCAGCTAAAAAGTACATTTTTCTGATTTTATGATACGATGCAGCCATAATATTATATAGGTATGTACCGTAATAGATAATAATATTACCTACCTACTACCTATCTATTGAATATTATAATATTGATTAGCTTTACTTATAATTATTGTCTATTGATTATAGGAACTTTAAAAAAGTTTATGTCACTTATTATATGGGGAAATATTCAGGGTTTCAGGGTCCTTATAATTAATTATTATGCACAATGGATTTACATTTTTTTTCATATATTTTATATTGTTTCCTACCTATAACATATATGTTTATACTTTTATAGTATAACATTTTGTATCTGTTAAAAATTAAAGTAGGTATAACACTTTAACCTATAGTTGTATATATTACAATGTTTATTAATATTAAGCATATTCCGTGAAACATTTTTTATTAGACATTAGGTAGGTACTGTAGATTTTTATTTTTAACATTATGTAGCTTTATATAGCTAGGGATGTAGCATACGTAGTATGCACTTGAGTCCTGAGTATTTAAACATATTTTCATCGGGTAAAGTTAATATGTTATGCTCTGCGTATTAAAAATGCACTCACAGACAAATGTTAAGTCGTATTTGGCAACATGCCTAAATAGTAAATTATATCGAAAAAGATATTTTTGTTTTATTTTCATTGGACTAATGTTCGTTTATATATTTTTTTTTTTATAAGATTTTTAATGTACTTTTACAATTATTATTATAGTTATACACATTAGCGTAAGACTATGTATCGTCCTACGTATATAATAGTGATAGTCGATAGAATACATGTGGGGGGGGGGGGTTGATAAAAGTATGTTATTATATGGAGCCACTTTATAAAGGAGAACAATTATAATGTGGTAATTAGCCTCTAGTTTTATACATTATAGATAGGTTACATGAATTGTTTCTTCAGTGGTTTTAACTATAGAGAGCATTTATATATTATCTAGGCTCTCTAGTTTTAACTTATAAGTATTAGGTAGATCATATATTTGTATCATGGGTGGTATACACAAATTATGAACTGTTACAGATACAGAATATTATAGAGTCATAGAACTTAAATGGTTACTTACCAGTCAACCACGAGTCAAAACCATAATTTATTGGACCATGTATCTAGTTATTTATTATACATATTATAGCATTGATTATGAATACTACTATACTAGTATTTATAATTAATGATATTAGATGTATTGATTTCATTGACACATCAGAGGGTTCGAGATGTGACAGATTACTCCTTCGCCTCCCAGACTGGTCCATCACTGCCGGAGGTACCTACATTTTATGATATGAATATATATGCACATATGAATAATATTTATATTTTTGTCATCAAGATAAGTAGGAACCTCCTAAACTAAATATTTACTATAGTAAATACCATTCAGGAAAATATTTATGTGGTGTCATAAAAATGATTTTGACCATTTGATAGGCCCTATAAAAAAATCGTAATTATTCGAACGATCAACGATGTATCATAATTTAGCTGGCATGTAGGCATGTGCGACTTGTCACTTGTATAAGTGGATTGTGATATGTGGATTTGAAGATGAATTTCTACGAGTATAATATTATATTAGGTATAATTGTATAACTGCAATGAACTATCATCGTGACCACGGTTAATATTATTATGGGACTTCACCGACATTCAGCAATGGCCAATGGCCAATATTGTAATATTTTAATGAATAATTATTTCCGATCGCCATCGTATAATAATGCTTTACGGTTTATAATATATTATAATTACATATTATTTCATAATAGGTATAATCGTTTTAATATATACGAACGAGTGACGTCGATGGACGATGACGAGCGGATGAGGTATCTACCTATTTATACGTATATTATTCTAAATTCGTACACACGACGACGACGCTGCTACAATGAATCACTATAAATTATAAAATCATCATTCGTCAATAACGATAATAATAATGCTAGTAAATAGTAGGTAATAATAATAATAATAATAATAATAGTAATAATAATAATAGTAATAATAGTAATAATAATAATAATAATAATAATAATAATAACAACAACAATAATAATAATAATAATAATAATAATAATAATAATAATAATAATAATAACATCAACAACATAACAACCGGGCTAAATATTATCGTATCGGCCGCGGCTGCCCGGTATTATTGTGCTGGTCGCACGGTATTTATTGGTATTCTTTTAGAGATTATTGGCCGGGGGGAGGACTCAACTGTGGATCCGTCGCGAAAGGACGTGATAAACCATGATTATGTTATCATATTTATTGTTGATCTCGAGTAGACTCAAGTCGTGTCGTTACGTTACCATTGGCAAACCGCGGCAGTGAGTTTTCTAATTTGTGGCGTTTGCGATGTGCTTTCGTCGGCACCGTTAACCGACGAAATCTTCCCGCTGGACGCATCCGATAGCCGTACCTTACCTTGGAGGTCGCCGGACGGATTTTCGTAATGTGTCGCGTGCCTTGTCCCGAATCGTCTGACGGCGAAAAGACAGGTCGAGCGTATATCAACAACAACCGTCGCCCGGGAACATTCTAGGGCACTCAGCGGCAAAGGAACGGTGACCGCCATCACTATCGCCACTGGTGAGTGCAATTACATTGTCCGTGTTTTTTAACGAAATGGTTTACACCACAGACACCGTGACCTGTCAGACGGGTAGCTGTTTAGGGGGATTTCTGTGCCGTGCCATGACTAAATAAATAGTTATTTGGCCATGTGCCTTACCACTCGGCTGTCTGTGGAGGACGCGTTCTTTGCTGACAAATCTGCGGAAAAGTGATACAACTCGATATCATTTTTACTCGTTAGACTTCTGCTTGCAATCGACAAACACTCAACAAATTGACCGTTATCATGTTTGTTTTTAGAAACTCTACTACTATGCCTTTAAAACTATTGCGTCTAAAAAAGAGTCGACAGTACAATGTCGTCTCCAAATCTCTGTATGTGATTTGTGTTGAACTCCTGGACAGCACATCCATAGAATGTACCTTATCGGCAGAGAGCGTAGGTCAAGAATGCCTAGACAGTGTATGCCAAAGACTCGGATTACATCAGGTTATTGTTTACACTTAACTTAATATTATTCAATTTTGTGATTTTAATGTGTTTTAATTTATTTGTTTACAGCCGGAGATCCTCGGGTTGCGTTACATAAATCGGGCTAGAAATCCACGATGGGTTGATTTAAGTCGACCATTGAAAAGGCAATTGGACAAATACGCAAGTCATTTTAGCCTGTATTTGAGAGTCATGTACTTTATTACTAATGTATCTTTTATAAAGGACGAAATGACTAGGTTAGTATTTAATTTCCATATTTTTAATACAATATTGCAAATTGTATGAAATTAATAGTACCTATAATAGAATAGTATGAAAATCCTTTTGTATGACTATTGTTACCTAATTGAAAAGGATTTTTATACTCTATCTAGAAATTCGCTAGACTAAACCGGTGTGAAAAATAATGCACCGGGGTGTTTGCACCATATAATTTACATGGTTCATTATCCCGGTGCGGGATAATGTGGGATAATTTTAAACCGGTTTAGTCTAGTGAATTTCTAGTATAACTGGATAACTTTCAATTATCAATACACAGCATACAATTTTTTTTCATTTCTATTGTGTATGACATCCTCAGTCTATATTTTAAAATATAAAAAATTGCTTAGGTACTGTGTTAACCCTTTGGTGAGCATTACATATATATATATATTTATGTTTTAATTTCCATGTTCTATTTTTATTTTATAGGGTTTTACCTTGTAAATAATATAAACGATTTAGGATGTATTTATACATTATCGCTAAAAATATGGTGATAAAAGTAAAATGTAAATATACGGCAATGCTCCAAAATTAATAATTTTTTTTTTAATTTTCCATTCCAAATCAGTTCTGAGTAACGCTGTGTATTCTTCATTCTCTCAATAAAGGGTTAATGGTTTATGGTCATAAATCATAATAATACTTGTTTGTTATTTTTATTATTATTGTTAAGGATAAATTACATATTTTATTGGTTAGTAATAAGCATTCCAAATGGAAATTATAAAATAATTATAAAGTAAAACAAAAAATAACATTCACTCAAAGAGAGTATACATAGGTATAGTTTAACATTAAAAGTATCCAAGCAAAGCAGATCCAACAATATTATCATAAATATAGATTTGTCGTTTGTATTTTATTTGTTACTAGTTGAAGTACTAGTACAATTACAAAGATGTAAATTTGTGTTAAAACCGCATTAAACATAATATTAACTATTTACATTATCCATTTAGACTTTATTTTTATTTATATTTTTAGGTAGAGATAAAATTTTGAATTTTAATATTGTTATATATCAGCTGGGCCGAATTGGTTTGGCGAGCAATAGAAAAAATCTTGGTAGGCCAGTCGTGTGAGTGTGAGTAAAAAAAAATTCATTTTTAAAATATGATTGGTTTCCTATCAGCTCGTAATAATTTTTGACGTAATTTTGGGACAATCAATATTTAAATGGGCAGTGTAGAAGTAAAAATCTCGATGGCCCGATACATACCAATCCGACCCTGTATATCAGTATCAGTGAATTCTCAGGATTTTTAATGTAGTGGGTTAGAAAAAAAATCTGTGCTCATTTAACATATATGATTAACCAGAATAAATATGCAATAGCATACAAATCCGCAATCTACTACTAATATTTAATTATATTTTAGGACCTGTAGAAAAGTTGAAAATTGTTATTTTAAGTCTACCACGAGATTAAATTAAATCAATAGAAACTAAGTAGTTTAAACTAAAATTAATATATGTTTAATAACTAATGAGTATGAATAACTATTGATATCTTGTGAAAGACAAACAGGAAAATTATTAAATAGAGGAAAATGGTCTGAAATATAAATTTAAATAAAACATTTTACATATCAAAAAAAATCTTGGTCTTAGTTTAATTGATTGGTTTTAATTTTAATGATTATTTAGTTACACTTTGCCTATTATTAACTCTAATTTCATCAAATATATTTTGATTCTAAGAATTATTTATCTGTGTTCGATAAATAAAATTTATATTTTTATAATTGTTTATTATAATTCAATATTATAGGTTATGTGTAATAATATAAGCTCTTTAATAGTTATTCTTTTATGGTAGTAACTAGTAGAAAAAAACAACCATGTACAACAAATATTGTAATATTCAGATAAAATTGTTTGTATTTATATACAGCTATTTCAAATTTAGGTACTTGTAAGCTGTAGTTCAATACACTTGAAATAATAAGATTATCTATAATGTTATTTATTAAGCATGTAATTTGAAAGTATTAAATGTTTCCGACTGTTAAGATAATTAATACAATTAGCTCCAATTAATTTATAAGTTAAGACTCAAATCCAAATTAATAATCAAATATGCATTAATAGTTTTGAAATTTGATCTTATCATTCCATCTGAACATAAAGAATTCACATATATATCAGATAGAGTTATAATTTTTATTTCATTGGTACCTTTTTTTTTTCTGGTTTTAACCGACGACGCCGCTGGAATTGCTTTCGCATTACTGCCGCGGCGCCGCCATCATTAATAGACTTTCAAGTTTAATATTATACATTTCATTGGTACCTATAGGATAAATAGTTGACAAATAATTTTTTAAATATATTTTCTTTATAATTTAATGCTTGAATGGAAATTGGAAAGTAAATAATTAATATTTACTATTTAGTATGGATATAAATGTTACAGGCAATGTACACACTACCTTTTCAATATGGTCCTGCCTAGGCAGTTTTAATAGTAAATAAAAACAAATTATTTTTTGTGCAATATTTTCTATTAAATCTATTGTTTCTAATAAAGAATAACTATATAATATTGATGGACAAACCAAAATAAAATTATTAACTTATTATTGGTTATAATTTTATTATTACCCCTTTATTATTCTGAATATTTTAAAACAATTATTATAATAATGATAATAATTATATACCTAATATTGATGGCTAGTAACATCATTAAAAATAAATACATTTTTAGTTTATTATATTGAGATTATTTAGAATTTTTATTGTTACTTATTTATTTGTACATAATTTATTATAGTGGCACTTAGAATTGTAAAGTCTGTCTGCTTTCCTACACTTGCATTTACTTATTTTGCAAAGCTGCTTGCAAGTGTATTTGTTTTAAAATATTCAGAATATAATAATTAGGTATTAAAATGTAATTATAATTAGGGATGGGCCAATACTAGAACCAATACTTGGTATTGGATTTATTGGTATCGGTTTTTTTTACACCAATATTTAAACCAATACAAAAAAAAAACAACAACCAAATCAATCAGCAAAATAGCATTGATTATAAATGTATAAATGTAAAATCAATGAAGAATTACAAAAAATTTGTATCATCGGGTATCGGCTTTAGCTGATATCGGTTGGTAGTATCAGTTATCTGTATTGGTTCATGGCTTATACCAAAAATGTTAGTTTTCAAATATATCGGAATATCAGATATCGGTAAAAAGTAGTATTGGCCCATCCCTTAATTTATAATTAATATTAAAACTATTATTTTTTGTTTTTTTCATCCAAATTATGTAATTATTAATAATTATAGATAGAAAAAAATACTGCACCAAAAATAATTTATTTATATTCGTGGTTAAATGCTCGGACAGGAAGAAATTTACCGGACATGTGTACATTGCCCATAATATATACATTAGGTACCTATATAATATATTAAGTATAAAGAGTAAAAATATGTTATAAATTAATAATTAAATAATAATAATAAATAGGTTGATTATGTTAGATATTTAGAAATTGTAAATTTTCACTTTAAATTATATTTATAAAACTATGATATATCTATTATATTACAAATTTAATCAAATTTGTAAAATTAATACGCTCTTAGAAATTCTTGTGGAAAGCGTAAATTAGTTTTTCTCTTTTCATAACGTGGAACACTCATATATTAGTCTCGGTCTTTAGCATGACTGTTAATAATTCATGGTGTCATTTAAAAGTGTTAATGAACTAATGTTGTACTGAATAGTTTCAAGATTTTAAAATTGTTTAATTATTATGCTTTATAGTTTTTATCATTATTAACATACTGGTACCTAATACCTATATATATTTTATAAGTTGCATTGATAGTAATAATTTTTCTTAATAATTAACTCAGCACTTGATCTTTTTTTTCTTTAAATATAATTATTACAATCTATACACAAATTAAGTACAATAAGTAATTTTGATTTAGATTATAATACATACAAAACGAAACCGACAGATTGGGAGAGCACTCAGTGGTGCTACCTGTCAGATTTAGTACTTGATCTATAAATCAAATTAGTTTATAAAAATTTATTGTAATTTTATATCAGTTATATTACCTATGTTAATTTTGTAATTTTGTGGATACTAAATAAAAACAAAACAATAATCTAAAACGGATGTAGGCATACAAAATACATAGGTAGGCGAACATATTCCACTCTCCCTATTCAATAATTTGTACGAAATATGAATGTTTATTTCAATAGATGCATATGTCATTTAATTAGTTTATAGTTTTGTACTCATCTAGTTGCAATAGTCTAATTATTATTGTTTTGATTATATTTTACTTGAGGAGTATGAATAAGTGGAATAAAAATTTGCTCTGTTAGTAATTATTAGGGCTCTAATTTAAATGCTCTAAAAATATGAAAAAATGCCCTTTCAAAAAATGCATTTAACATATAAAATTGTGTAGAAACGTTTATAAATATAAAAAGATTAGTAAAAATTGAATTTGATAAATTATATATGTATTGCACTGTAGTACTATACTACACTTTAATACTCCAATAAAAGTTGTATATAATGAAATTGGCTAATTGGTTGGCATGACATTAAGATAAATTTCAGCCTTGTCTTATTTAAAATCAGATTACCTGATGTTATATGGTTCAAATGAAAATTTTTTATACTATGTATCTATTTATTGTGTATGTTTCAATGAAGTCAATTTTTTTATTCATAATACGAGAAATAGTCCAATAATTAATAAACGTCAAAAATGCCCCCAAAAGTATAAAATCTGCTAAAAATTCAAAAAATATTGTAGTTACAAGTAAAGCTACCTAAGACATTAAAAAAAAAAAAAAATGTAAATGCATCGAAATTTTGAGCCTTGGTAATTAGCATATGTATTTACTTATTTTATATTTTATATGCATATTATGTTTGAAATGAAGAAATGTATCTTTATAAATGCAGTATGTCTACTGTTGTTAACTTATAGTAAATCATTTTACTGATAAGTATTTATTATATTAAGTATAATATATATGCTTACATGTTTAATTATTTCATGGCTATAATGTTTAGGTATCATTTTTTTCTTCAATTGAAAATGGATGTTATTGAAGGTCGTATTCTGTGTGATGCTGATCAAGCAGTATTACTTGCTAGTTATAGCATGCAAGGTAGTAAAAACATACAAGACAAACATTTATCACATACAATTAAAAATGTAATATACACAATTGAATTTATACATTTTTTTTTTAAATATACTTAGCCGAGTTTGGGGATCATGATTTAGAAAAACATACATCTGAATATCTCAAGGATTTTCAACTTTTTCCAAAGGTACGAGTTTAGTTGAGAACTTTATATTTTTTATTTGCTTAGTAAATTAATTTTACTAGAAAACAAGTTAAAATTAAAAATGTTAAAAGTGTTCTGGAATTTATTACTTAGGTTAAACTAATTAAATTTTGTTTTGTTAATATATAGCAACTAATAGCAATACAAGGGCGTCTGGAAAGTCTCACAGAAGCTGTTATCTGCCAACATTTGGCTTTAGCAGGCTTACCTCAAGGGACTGCCGAAGAGTATTATATTATTGCAGCTCAACAACTAGAAGGATATGGACAGGAAAAATTTCTAGCTAAAGTATATTACAAAATATTATTTGAATTCAGTAATGGCTTATTTATGATTAATGTTTTGATATAAATTGTTTTATGGTAATTTAGGATGATAATTCTACTGAAGTGACTCTTGCAGTTAGTCTCAAAGGTGTAACAATTCAAAACCAAAATAGAAATACAACATTTCACCAGTGAGCATTCAACATTTTTTTTTATATATATTCAATATTATAATAAAATGTCATTACTGTTATTTTTATTAGATGGGATGATATAGCAAATGTTATAAATCATAAACGGTATTTTAGCATAGAAGAACAGAGTGAGAATTTTATACAGTTTCAGTTTAATGATGTTGAAACTGCTAAATATGTTTGGAACATGTGTGTTTTGCAGGTAAACTATTATTTTTAAGTAAAACTATCATTGTTCATTCATTTGTATGAAGTTTTTTTTTTACTAATTATTGTTATTATATGTTTATAATTTAGCACATGTTTTATGGGCTACATGAAAAAATTGATCAAACCGGTGACAACAAGGCTGACATAATGAGAAAAAATTTAAAATCCCATTTTGACGTAAGCAGTCAGAAATATTATACATATACGAGAAATTGATGTATTAATAATCATATAAATATTTGTACTCTAGAATAATATAGAGAGCAGTAGAGAAGAATTAGATACCGTTGATGCTAAAGAATCAGGTATGACAAGAGGTTCATTTCCTTTTAATGGAGTTCGTGCTCAATCAACATCTTGTTTAGATTTGTCCTCTTCACAAGCAAATGAAAAAGCACGATTGGAAAAAAATGGACACAAATCTATGTAAGTAAAGAAAAATTATAATGATAATTTTGTTATAGAATTTATAATTCTATCTTCTAACGGATTTAAATTACAGAGTTATAAAGTTTATATTTACATTTTTAACACAGATCTAAATTGCCATCATACAGATTGGCCCCAGATTACGAAACTGCTGTTCAACGTAAATATTCGCAAGGAGACTATTACAATCCGACTCCAAATTTAATTCCTACAACTTCTATAAGTCATCAAAATATAAATCTTCATCAAGTAAGATTGTTTAACAAAATATTTGGGCATATTAAATTAAATTAACAATATTTTTTTGTGTTGGAGATGTCTAAGACTGATTAATATTTGTGAATACAAATTTAAACTTGCATTAAAATGTTGAACTTTTGTTTATTAGGCTTTTAATAATTCAATTTTAAAATATTTTCTATTTCTAATTATGTGATTATCATAATATTACTAAATTTAATATTATTATTGATTATAATTTATAAATATTATTATTATAATCAACATTATTATGAACTTAAATAATTATGTAATTGAAGAAAAACATAACAAGGAATATAAATCGGCATTTGTTCTGCAGAGAATTTTATTACACAATTAAATTTACAAATTATTTAAATTTACTTTAAAATATTTAGAAATTCATAAAAATTGGTCTTTTTATAACTAAGATTTGAAATTGAATACAAGATTTCTCTTAAGTTTGTCTACCTTTATAAAAAAAGTACTGGAAAGTCAAATAAAATTTTTATGAGTGTTTTACATTACATTTTTAATAAAATTGAATATTCACTTCATTTCTCATGGAGTGATTTTCTTATCAAATTAAAAACGAATAACCATAGATACTTGAAATTTACACCATTGTGTTTATTTTATCGTTTTCTATACTTGACATAATGTTCAAAATATTATGATACTCGTTTTGAGCTGTTTACGCGCATTATAAATTAAATTTTTTTTTTCTTTGAACATCAATTCAATTTTATTGTTAGATTGAAAAGCTAGAAAGTTTAATTCAAGGCTCCTCCCCACACATTGTTACAATATCAGTTTAAAAATATTCAAAATAAATACGCAAGACATTATTTTATAACCATTTAAAGTTCAAATTTCCACAAAACGTGTCATATTGAAAATGTACAAATTATTTTGCAGTTAAAAATGAATAAAATGTCCAATTTTTATAGCCAAGGATTGAAAATTGAAAATAAGGTTCCACTTAAGTAGTTCATACTGTATCTACATATCTAAAAACTATATAAAGTTTTTTTTATAGTTATTTAAAGTTCAAGTTTGGATGAAATTAGATATTTAAACAAAGAAAAACAATTTTATTTTTGTGTTGTAATTTAAAAATATTATTCATGGGTACTTGAAACTTCTAAACTAATTATGTACAAGTAATATAATTCAAGTTACCGGTTACTGTATTACAGGGGCACCATTTAAGTTTTAAAATAGGGCTGCCAAATTTTTTTACCTGGCCAAATTTTTCTACCACCAGGCCACAGTTATAACAATGAAAATTGAAATGTAGCTATGTTTGAGTTATTTCTAACCTTACTATTAGGGATGAAAAATAATTAATATTTTAAGTGATAACACTGATAAAAGTATAATATCATTATTAATTAATATACATTTACTTTCTATATCTTTAATATCTAAGTATATTTATGAATATCCCTTTATTTATAAAATATTTTTATCTTATATTAATTATTTCAATTAATTAAATTTAACTGATACATTAGGTTTAGGTGCCAGTATGAAATTAAGGCAGGCCAATATGATACGGTGAAAAATAGGGCCGCCAATGTATACCCTGCAATACCCCAAATGGTGCCCCTGCCGTATTAATAATAATATAAAATATTCTTAGATGACAAACAGTCTCCGCTCAGAATGGTTTTCGTATACAATGATATTATATCATTGAATTCAAGTTTAACACCATCCATTGCAGTGAATCACTGTAACATAGTATGTAGCATACTCTAGGTACAGCAGAGCGACACCCACTTATCCGCATTATTTGCATTTGGAGTCAGAAAATTTTATATTTTAAGTTGACAAATTTTTAATCTCAATATACCCTTCCTCCCTAACTATTTATTTTTGGTAGTGCCGGCCTGTACATATTTATTAATAATTCTACATTTTGTTGTGGTGTTTTATATTGTATATTGGCTGTTTCTAATAATAATAATACATTCTATGTTTCAATTAGTGTGGTCATAAAATGTCAGTTGTTTTTGATATACGAAGAATGGTTAACTTGTAGGTCAAAGGTTTTTTTATTTGCCAAATTGAAATATATTAAGAAATGTTCCAATAATCATAGTTTATACTATCTATCATATTATTTATTAATCAGATCACTAAAGTTACTATACATGATCATAAATAATTAATTATAATACTTATATTTGTTATTATGAGGTAGTATATTTCTATTTTTCATTCTTTTAAGTAATTTAACCATCTAACTATTCTAATCAGACAGGCATTTTTGATTTTAGTTATCATTTTATCATAATGGTTTCAATAGTATAATCATAAATAATAAGTCTATTAGAATCTATAGTATTATAATAATAATATAAAATAAATTTGATTCTATATTTTGCTTACAATAAGCATTCTTAACTTTCTTAATCAAACATAACATACTGATTAATTTCTCGTTCTAAAGTAATAGGTATAATGTTGAGTAGATTTTTCTTATAATAAAACTAACTTCTGGGTTTTCTAAATTGATACAAAATAAATACACCAATCAAGTTTTGAATTATAAATTAAAGTATATTAACAGAAACCTATAAGTATTACTTAAAAAGTATAATCTTTAATTTATAAACTTATTTCATATATTTTTACAAAAATAATATTTAAGTACAAAATTATTTTATTAGAATGTTATTTAAAAAATATTTTAGGACTTTAATTAAAAAATATCCCTAGTTATCATTATTGTAGTTAATTACAACAGTCTTATACTCTTATTTAATTTATATGCTTGCAAAGATACATATTATAATTAGTTCCATATGAAATAAACTAAAATTTTGATTTTCATATGTGTCTATGTGATTAATTATTATTATTTTTTTTATTTTTTTCAGTACAACAATGATTATAAGCAATTTCCTGATGTCACTCAAGTGAACATAGTATCACCTGTTCATCCCATTCATGGGTGTGTACCTATAATTATTATTAGTCGTGTCACACTTCATAAAAGCTTAATAATGGTATTATAATACTGGTATTCATTGAAATATTTTCAGAAGAACATCAGAATTAGATATTCCAGCTCAGGACACTGAATACATACAAATATTCAAACCACCGCCGCCTTATCCAATTAGTTATAGCACACCTGATTTAGCAAGAGCATGTCCATTAGGGTACATTCAAAATCCAGTAAGTTTTAATTTAATTTACTCCTTTAGTTTTTAATGATATATGTTTTATATTATTGAGATTTATATATATTTATTACTTTCTAGGTAAGTGGTTCAAGTCCTGATCTTTTGTCATCTAGAGGTCATAATTGCCAAATTATTCCAAACCGTTACAACGCTTCTCATATGTTGACAAATTCCGATACACACAGGACTTATACAAATTTGAACGCGTTGCTTGAACCAAAAAAGGTTTATTTTTTTCTTAAAACTGCTTTAGTTCAGTAAATAGTTATCACTTATCTATTTTTCTCAAAGAATTTAGATGAATTTCGCACGGGTTTTAATGGAAACAATATGATGTACTATATGGGTCAACATGGTCCTATTTTAAATCAACCAATAACTAGTGTGATTGTAAATGAAAGGCCACATAATTGTAGTGCAGGTAAGTTTTTACTTTATGAAATAACTCTAACCACAACGGAATATCTAGGTATAATTTTTAACAACATAAAATCCAGTAGTAATATACAATAAAATGTTCTCATTTAATAATATACAATTACTACTTCATAATTGTTTTTGAAAAGCTTATTTATTTTCATATAATTGAATGAGATAAAGATAAAAATGACCAAAATGATTTATGTCAACCTTTGTTGGAATTTTTCACTCAGTAAATAATAAATATAATGACAGTTGATCACATAGTATATTATACAATATAATATGGAGTGTCCCAAAAGTCTCTTATTACCCTAATTATCTCCAAAGCAAATCAATATATCTAACTGTGGTTTTTTTCAATAGTTTAATTGGAATTTTCTTATAGATGAAAAACCATATTTAATAAACTGATATTTGTCTTTTCATAGAGATACATGGGGTGATACAGAATATTTGGGACAGACCGCATATTTAACTATTAAAGACTTCTATTACAACATAAACGACAATGATAACATTTTGAATAAAATTTCTATATGATATTTACCAGAAAATTACATTAGTAGACTAGATTTTCAGTTAATAATAAATTTTTCTTACTACAAACTCCAAACTTCATTAGCATGATCAAGAATTTCTAATTCGTCTATAATTTAATAGTTCTAGGTAAATGTACTGAACCTATTTATGAAAACGTACCGTTGCCTTGGAATTCTAAAGATGTTCGAAGCCGTACAGCTGGTGTACAAGTACCTTCTGAGATTAAATCACCTATTAGTAAGGTGCTTCATCAAGTGCAACCAGTAAAGGAAGAAATTATTGTGGAAAAACAAAAACACGAAGTTGTGCCAATAAAAAACAACACTTTGGATATGAGCAGTAGTTCTAATGTATCATCACAAGTAGTTTCAACATCAATTATTCATTCAGCAGAACAGTCCTTTGGTAAATAAATAAGTATCAAATTGTAGATAATAGTATATTTATGTTAATTAAATAGAAATTTACCTTTCTTATTTCCTGTTATAATTTTTAGATTCTTCAAATCAAAGTAGTAGCAGTGGAACATTGAAAAAGGAAGGAAGGAGTAAAAATCGCCGAAAGTGGGCAGGTTTGTTGAGTGGTGCAGTGAAAAGTAAGACTTTGAACAGAAATGGTGATATAAGTGTAGAGGAATTTAACAAACGTCATTCTACTGTTCCACGACTTCCTATACCTTCAACTATTTCTAAAGACACTATGGTATGTACTATGTAGAATGCAGATTATAATTAATTTATATTTTACTACTATAACTAATTCTAATTTTTTTTTTACAATTTTAGTGCCAAATCTTAGAGCATAAATTAGAGGACACACAGTTATTTTATGAATTTGATAAAATTACAAAACTTAAACCAAATGCAGAATTTTCTACAGCTTTTGTATTAGAAAATTATTCAAGGAATAGGTATGTATTCTGCTTATTTTTTTTTTGTTTATTACATATTAATAAACATATTTACATAGACACAAGGATATTCTACCTTATGAAGAAAATCGTGTTCGTCTATCACCGAGTAAAGAAAATCGATTTGGATATATCAATGCATCTCATATTACCGTGAGTTAAATTATTTTGTATTTTCAATAGTTATCAGTTAAATCATTCATTTTAAAATTTTGAATTTTTATGTTATCAGGCATCAGTGGGAAACGAACAAAGATTTTACATAGCTACACAGACACCATTGCCAAATACGGTGAATAATTTTTGGCAAATGGTATGGGAGTCTGGAGTACACCTTGTCCTTGATTTGTCCCTACCAAAAATCAATTCTATAGATGACAATTATGGAAAATACTTTCCAACAGTTGCTGATCATTCTGTACAATTTGGGGAGGTAAGTGTATTATTTTTTTCAACCTTATTAATTATTCGTACTTAATGTTGCAACTGGTTAATTCTATCAATTCTTATTTTAGTATCATGTGTGGCTACAATTTACACAGGAGACTGGTCATTGCGTCACTAGTAAATTAAAACTGCAACACAACTCATCTAGAAGATCAAGAAGTGTTTGGCATTTACGGTATGATCAATGGGTAGAGCAGGATTGTCCGTCAGATGTTTCACATTTTCTTGGTTAGTGATAGTCATTAGTAGAATCAAGAAGACTAGAATAAGGAGACTATTCTCTGTTTAGAAAAAAACATCCCAAAAAGAGTTACACAATTAAACGTCCACGATCTGTGCATGGTCAGATTTGTTGTTACTTTAAACTGCATGGTATAGGAATAATTTGAGCTGTTATTACTTATTTGTGTAAATCATTAAATTTAACAATCCATTGTTAATTGTTATGTCATCTGATGTACTGGATAAATTAGTATGACATAATAATACAATTTTGAATATATAAAATATATTCTGTTCACTGTATTGATGCAGTATTGTTTTTAATTTAATTTTACACAATATGATTAATAAAATGTAGATGAAGACAAGTACATACACGACATACATACTTTGTATGAAAGCATAATTTTACATGTTACATAACTTATAATGTAATGGGGCATGGTTCAAAATATTACCTGTTTTTCAAAAAAAAATTTTAAAAACATAAATAATTCCTATACTACAAGGGTAAAGGAGCAACATATGTGTCCGCAGCTTGTGGCTGTTTAACTGTGCGTCTTATCTCATGGTTTTCAAGTGGGAGGTTTGGTCTCCTAAATTTAGTTTTTTGAGTATTATAGACAGTTCAAATAACTAATTGTATTTGTTGTCACTAGGGTTCTTGGAAGAAATGAGTTCAGTGCGTGAACACACAATCACAGAAATACCAACTGGACAAAATCGTAATCCACCGATTCTTGTCCATTGTAGTACAGGAGTGGGTAGAACAGGCCTTACAGTATTAACTGATCTTCTACTATATACATTAGATCACAATCAGGTATGAGTTAATTTTGAAATTTAAATAATATAATTATTATACCATATATTTTCTTATTTTATTATACAAGTAATAATGAAAATAAAAATTTGTAGATTATTATTTTATTTTAAAAACTTAATTGAAAATGTCAATAACTAATAAAACCAATATATATGTCTTAATTTATTGTACTACTAGCTGCCCGACCTTCCTCCAAAAGAAATTATTTTTTTATCATTTAATTTAAAAACATATGACTATTTTTTAGCTATACAAATAATATAATATAATTACATACTGTTGTTATTGTTATTGCTAATTTCTGAAGATTATATATCTTGCATTTTGAATTCAACCACTGGAGTGGTAAATTTTATTCTCTTTATTATAGAATAGAGATAAGGTAGAAAAAATGTAACAATAAATTATTTGTTCAATGAATAATATATATTTCAAATGGAAAAATGCAAGTGCAAACAAATAAATAAATAATTAATAATAATAATAAATAAACAAACAAACCGGTTGCCTTTGTCTCCGAAATTAAGTTAGATTCTTATATATTATATAGATGATAAAATAATTATTAATTAATGTGTTTTTTTAGGAATTGGACATACCTAAAACCATATTATTGGCTCGACACCAGCGCATGTTGTTTGTGGAAACAGTTGCTCAATACAAATTTATACATTCATTGCTCATTTACTATTTGAAAAATTCACGTCTCATTTAGTCAAAATTGTACAGTATGATTGTTATGCTCAAAATACCAGTAAACAATACAGGGTCAACATGTTAAACATTGATTAAATATATAAGTTTGTGTGTGTGTATGTGTGTGTACCCAAATAGAAATAGAAAATGACATAAATAAAAGAACAAAACATTTTACAGTATTTTATAATAGTGCAAATAATACAATCAATATTAAAAACAAATACAAATATTATGTTTATATTGATTTTATTGATTTCAGTAATTTTTTTTAGAATGAATTTAGTTCATTAACAAATATTTTATTCCTTTAACAGTAGTAATGTACTTGTTTTATTTTACAAAAAATGTTTGTTACATTAACTTAGTATTACATATTATTATTGTTTAATTTCAGTATACTAAGAAATAAGAATATAATTCTTAATTTTATAAGTCAATGTCTTAAGGGCATAAATCAAGTATTAAATCCTTACAAATGTTAAGAAATTAGTTTATTTTAATTATAAATTATTGTTTACAACTTAACATGCACTATGTATTTATAATTATCTTTAAATGAAGTATTATATATTATTTATTATTTATATATGTTATGTAACCGTAACATGCATTTATCATGATGCCGGTCATGATTATGTACGCCCCTAGTGGTCAGTTATATTATTGAAAGAAAATCATTAATTTTATATTTTAAGAACAAATTTTTTATATTTTACTACTATTTCGGTATTAATAATTTAATTATTGTTAAATGTTGATTTGTCGATACTATACATTTGTTATAATTATTTAACTTTGTTAACAGCATAATATTTTATACAAATAAATGATGATTTTTGTAACATTACTCAACAATAACCAAAGTTTTGCATAATTCAAAAAATCTCACAACACTTAAATCTAGTGTAGTTGAGCAGTTCACCACCCAACACGACCATTTGCTTGAAACAAATTAGGGCTGGCTGCTGAGTGTTGTTTCACCATTATATATGCGTTCAACAGTCTTCATACAATCATACAAGACCTAACAAATAAATACTGTAAAAAGTGTGCCGTGGTAAGGCAGTTGCCTTCCCTATGCGTACATGTACGCACACACCAATCGCGTCGTTATGCAGCTGCTTAACTGGCGTCTGGCAGTGGCAACTACGGACAAGGATTGACTTATTATTAACCTCAATCTATTTATATCTACTTTTTGGTGTTATTACAGTAGTTATAACTATAACATGGCCATGTACTCGTAAACTAGGAATATATATATCTATATAATAATATTACATAGTACTATGCGTAGGTGCAACTAGGGTGATTTTTCTGGGGGGCTAGAATTGTATCAGCAGCACAGATTATGATAATTGATATTTTTAAGTAAAATTTGATTAAAAACTAGCTGGGGGGGGGGGGGCTAAACCACCCTATTTATGCCTGACCAACATCCGCCATCCTAGACTTCACGTGTTATCTTTTCCAAAGCCAGTCGCTCTTGACTCCGCATTCTGGAAAGTCACCTTCTCAATCCTGCCAGAGTCCGCCTCAATGCTGCAAGGTCCCCTTTCATCTATTGGTCACATTTTCCTCATCGAGTGTAATGATCTCCTTGAGGGACTTGTAGAAGATTTTGTACGACTTCTCCACCCATAGGCTTGAGGGGGATTTTGGAAGTCCCCCAAAAATTTCAATAGCCTCCCACATTTCTTAAATTTTGTTTAGCTTATCCAATATTATTATGGTAGAGCTTCAGTCCCTGTAAATCTCAAACGCTATTCTCTTCTATGCCTCTGCCTCATGCAGGTCGGTCTGGATGTCCTCAAAGTAAGCCAGCCCGCACAGTAGGTAAGTCAGGCAGGTCTGCCATCATTAGATGCTAATTTTTGCTATATGGGCACAAAAGTGTACTTAGCTGTGTTCTATTATATAGCCATATAGGTACAAGACTTGAGAGTTTCCACATAGATTTAAACTAACATGGACATAATATTATAAATAGAAATATTGAGATATATAAGATAGGTCGCTTTATAATAATAAACGAATGTTGATATTGATGGCCAGCAGGATATAAATTTATGTTTTTATATTTTATTTTTGAGTTTTTGATTTTATTGTAGAGTAGGTACCCAGCAAAAATATAAAGTAATACAATTTATAGTGATAGGCAGTGTTTGAAAATTTCATGAAATTTAAAAAAATGAAATTGTGTCAAATGTGTGAAATATTTTAGTATTTTAATAAATATTGTTTTATTTTTAAATAATTTTTATATTTACATATAATTGTCATAAATCACCTTCATAATAGCATGGTACCTATTTGTATAGCCGACCTTTGGTATTATATATTTAAAATGGAATTCAAATGTTTTAAATATTTTAATGTTTAAATGATACAAGTAGGTATACAATATTATACATATTACATGTATATTGTATACCTACTGAATTCTTACATTAGAATTTAGAACACTGAAATACATTTTGTTTTTGTTTGTGTTAAAAAAAATGTCAATGTTTCACGTTTTTGTGAAATATTTCATACTTCAAACACTACTGATGGGTACATGTTATATATTACTACATTATACGATAAGTTTTTTAGAAATGTGTTTGTACTACAGTCGAACCATCTCGATCAGTCTTTTCCGATTTGATTGAACTGACAAGATAAAGTCAGTTTGTTGCTTTGCTAAAATATATTATTTCGACGTAAAATATAGGTAGGTATTAGGTACAAAGTTCAACGTTTCTATCGCATCATACTATAGTATAAATATGTGCTTTAAATTATGCTTAATATAATATTAAAAAGTAAAAAGTAAAATAATATTAAACACGATCAGAGTTCTTAAATTGAGTTTTTCGGTTTTTGGTTAATACTTATCATAGTATCGTAAGAATATTATTCTAAAGTTTTGGCTATAACGCATTAACTACTTAAGCGTTAAAATAACAAGAGTTAGGTGGACTAACGCGATATAAGCTCCAGAATGATTAAACGTACATATTTTCAGCCTAACTGTGTCTCCCGTCTCACATCATACAAATGAAAACTTCTAATTGTTTTGAATTGTTGATACTATTAATGTCGTTTTTAATTTTTTGTAGGTACAGTGGTTTTGTTGTGTAAGTTCAGATGTGTAAGTTCAACTATACAGAACAATTAAACGAAATTACTGACGTTATCAAGAATCAATTTGGAAAATGTAATGGAGCGGTCTTCATCACGTAAAACACTCCTTTTCTGGACAACCAATTACAACACAGTACATACAAAAGGACACCGTCGTAGGGATTTGGCGGTGAATTCGAAACCCTTCTAGTCACTTTACACCCCCAACAAGTACGGCTATGGATAGGGGAGACCATGACGAAATCAACAACACCCGTTACATGACCATAGCTCCAAAACTGCGCAAATAGTGAGGTAAACCGTACCGACGGTAAGCACAGACGCGCACGGCGGCACACCGGTAGTTTACGATTCGGTACGGGACACCATATATAAACCGGTCATATTAGCGAAGCGACATCAGTCTCTCGTAAACTCCTCAAGCGTCAACATCTCCAGTCAACTGCCTATCCGGTGACTATCAGTTTGCGGCAAGTGGCGAACGTTGCGGCGAAGACACTCGTTGTTACTACGGGGCGGCAACTGATGAACGTGCGGCGAAGACACTTGTTGTCACTACGAGGCGGCAACTGATGAACGTGCGGCGAAGACACTCGTGAATACGAGGCGGCAATTGGCGAGCGTTGCGGCGAAGACACTCGTTGTTACTACGAGGCGGCAACTGATGAACGTGCGGCGAAGACACTCGTGAATACGAGGCGGCAATTGGCGAGCGTTGCGGCGAGGCGGCAACTGATGAACGTGCGGCGAACTTCTTTTAAAATCTCTCTGATTGGCGTGTTCAATAGTTCCCGAAGCGCGGTTGAATCAACGGGTGCATCACGGTAAATCGGCGCCTTTACACGCAGTGTTGTGTATTGTTACAGTCGATCCACCATTGCGACTGATAGAAAAAAGGTTCTTCTTAGAGCCGTCAATCAATCATAATATTTATAATTATAATATTTATAATTATATATCGTAAAACACATTTGTGATACACTGTTTCAAGTTATCGCGCTGATCCTTAGTGCGTCCGATTTGTACGGAATAAATTCAATGTTGATTGTGCCCTGGGCTAAGGGACACTTATGTTGGAATTCAATGTAGAAACCATCCTGGGATGGTACCTACTTCCTACTTACTCGGGTCCAATAGAACGCGCACCCCCTTGGCGCATCCAAATGCTGCACGCCGAGCGACGTCCGGATCCCCCCCCCCCCGGCTGACTATTCGCGTTGCGATTGGTCGCCGTCGCTGACGAAGTTGTTGCCGCCGGAACAAACGGTGAAAGCGCGCTCTACCATGCGCGAGTTTCGACCGGCTTTAGTCCGCCGCCCGGTGCGTTCTTATTTGGACCCGAGTATAGATTTTCTCATTTTGACACGTCTTACCCTAGACCGTGGATTGTGTGGTTGATGAAACTCTTGTTTTGTATTATTTTGCATTGATTTGTAGGACGACCATGTCAGACGTGGCCTATGACTGGCGGTGTTAATTTTAGCTTAGTATTTGAAGAGTATTAGGAATGTGCCTAATCTAGGTGGCGAGTATTATTTATAGTCAAGAGTGGGGGGAGATGTTAGGTTTTTTTGAAGCAGTGTCCTTGCTATTTCTTTTGGTTTTTCCTTCGATCGGAGTCTACTCGGGAGGACTTTCTAATAGCGAAATTGTTTACGAACCAGGGCGATAACCCTGATGTACTGGGCATTACACTAACAAACCTGCAACAAGATATGACGATATCAAATTTCAACGATCTTTCTTCAGATCACAACCCAATCTTAATTACTATCAACAAATCACCTAAAACAAACACACCTCCTCTAGCAAATCGTAGAATAAACTGGAAGAAGTTTAAGGCTGAAATGACAATGCACTCACTTAAACACCAAGCCATCACTAATCCAAAGGAAGAAGACAATATCGAGAAACTAACAAAATCCATGCAAAAAGCTCTTTCAAACAACTCCTCCTTATTAAATCAACCAAACAGGACACTCATCTCACCGAAAATATTATTAGAAATAGAAACTAAACGCATCCTAAGGAAACGGTGGCAACAAACCCGTGACCCAGCATACAAGAAAATGTACAATGCTCTAATCAACTATGTTAAAAAACTATTACAGACCCACAGGCAAGAAGAATGGGATACCTTTACTCGGACTTTAAATTTCGAAGACAAATCAATTTATAAGCTAAACCGCAGGTTACTACGGAAAAAACCGGCATGCATTCCACTGAAAACA